>NW_001849307.1:27917-50484 GCF_000209065.1 Trypanosoma cruzi | reverse complement strand
GAGTACATAAGTTTGGGGCAGCTGTAGAATGAAATTTTGATGCTGTTCCGTTTATACTGCACAATTGCTGTTACTTCACAGCCAATCCGCGGCGCGATTTTGAGCGGTGCTGGCCGATGAGGGGAGAGCGATGGTTTCACTGAAGTGATTGCATCTCCACGGCTTTGCTTCGGTGGTTTTGCTGTGATGGGGACTGTCTGTGACCGGATGCTTCTGCGTGCCCCTGTGTTTATTTGCTGTTGTTGCTGCCTTTTCCTTTTCTGACTGTGCAATTAGGGATACTTTGGTTTGAACAGCACAACTATCGTTTCAAGGTATTAGGAATTACTTGCAGTATTAGTAGTATTAGTATTATTTGAATAACGATCTGGCGGAATTGTGTTTCTGGATTTTCCATCTGTAGAAAAGGATTTGCTAGGCAGGAGTTACGGTCGACGGGGCGAGTGCGACACACCACGAGAGCCCTGTTGATACCTGATTGGATCGGTGGATGCGGTCTGCGGTGGGTGCGTGTCCGCACAGCCGTCACCGTGTGCGGCGCAGGGCCACTGCGGCTGTGCGTGTGGCGCTGCTCGTTTTGTTGGCGCTGGTTGCGGCGGCGGCGGCGTGGATGCCCGCGGCGCATGCGGTGGTGTTGCGACTGCGGGGCGGCACGGTGGACAGAGCCATCACGGTTGGCCACGCCGTGGACACGGTGCTGATGGACGGCGTGTTCATCACGAACGGCGTGGCTGTGGTGTTCGACGTCGCGGCGATGCTTCCCGGCGCGCTGCGCATCGAATTGAGGAACTGCGTGTGCGACGGCGGTGCGCAGATCTACGTGCGGGGCTACAGCGGCGAGCCGGCGAGTGACCGGAGCCTGGAGGTGAGCGTGAGCGGGCTGTCCGGGAGCTACTGCTCGCTTGTGTTTGTGCACAACCTGCCGGCACACACGAACGTGACGGTCCGTGACTCGACGATTGTTACGGCGGGGCCGATGCACTACTCGCAGCTGAGCGGGCTGACGGACGCGGTGGCGTCACCGCTTGTGCTGCACGCGACGTCGCTGTTGCAGACGCAGCTGCGTGTGAGCAACACCGTGCTGAAGTCTTTGCAGGTGGGCGGGTCTGCGGTGTACGTTGGCGGCGGTGTGGACCTGCTGTCGAGCGCGGTGGTGCTTGACGGCGTGTTGCTGGAGGCGTCGGGCGGTCCGACCGCGTCTGCGATGCATGTGGCGACCTCGTCGCGTCTCAGTCTGCGGAGCCACTCGGTGTTCTCCGTGACGAACGTCTCGGTTGTGAGCAGCGGCGGCGGCTTTGTGCTTGGCGAGCGCCTCGCGGTGATTGATTCGGTGCTGCGCTTCGTGGGCGTTGAGGGGTCTGTTGCGTCGTCGCTGGTGCGCTGCGACGGTGGGACGGTGGATGCCGGCGGGTGGCTGGACCTGCACGACGTGTGGGCGGTGGGCGAGGCGTTGTCTGTGGCGTCGCTGTCGGGGGTGACGCTCAGCGGTGGTGCCGTTTCGATTGCACGCTGCGCTGCCACCGGCGCTACGATTGTCTCCGGGCTGACGATCACGAGCGGCGTCGTGTCGGTGCAGTGCAACCGTGCCGGTGGTCGGGTGCTGCAGAGCAGCGGCGACTACCGCATGGCCGGCCTGCCCTCCGTGAGCGTGTTGCCGTGCGACGGCTGTGCGGCTGCGCTGGCGTGCTTCGATGGACTGACGGCGTCGTTCTCCGACTGCGTGTGCGGCTGCCGTGCCGGCGGTGTGGGCGAGGCATGCCTGCCGTTCGACGTGCCGCCTGCGAGGGCTGGTGGCGGTGCGCAGGACTGCGTGAGTGGCGTGACGCTGACGGAGTCGGTGACGGTTGGCGGCGGGCGTGCGACGGCGTGCTTCGACTCGGTGGTGTTCGGCGGGCCGATCATTGTGGCGGTGGACCTGCGCTTGATGGACGCGTTTGCCGACGCGGTGAACGTGACGCTGCGCCACTGCGTGCTTGCGGGCGGCGCGCAGCTGCGGATTGGCGGCCTCAGCGAGAGCACGGCGCACCTGATGCCCCACTTCCTCGTCAACATGACGAACTTGACGTCGCTGGAGGGCACGATCGTGCTGCATGGCGCGATGCCGCTGCACTCGAGTGTGCTGCTGGCGAACTCAACGCTGCGCGCGACGGTTGGCGGGTCGCGGTACGTGCCGACGAACTGTGGACACGAGGGATTTCGGTACGGCCCCGCGCTTGTTCTGGACGGCGTCCGTCTTCTGTCGACGCGGTTTGTCATGACGCGGTCGACGCTGGTGTGTGGCGGGGGCTCGTGCGCTGCGATCCTCTTGGAGCGCGGCCTCGGCGTGCACCTGTCCAGCGTCTTCTACATGGACAACTGCGCTGTCATGTCGCGGACGCACGTGATGTATGCTTTTGCGTCGGACCTGCGTGTCAGCGGCGGCTCCGTGTTCTCCATACAGAACAGCTCGTGGAGTGCGTCGAGCACCGAATACGAAGGCGCGTGTGTGTTTGGGGATGTTGTTTTGGATGGCGGCAGCGTGCTGCAGGTTGTGTCCAGTAATTTCCGTCTCGGCTTCGCCATGCTCATTGCAGAAACGCTGACCGTGACTGATGGCAGCTGGCTGGTGCACCGCAACAACGAGTTCCGCACCGCCTACGTTGTGTACGTGGACAAGGAGAACGGCGTGGCGTTCCGCGATCGGAGTGTGTGGTCGATACTTGACAACAAACTCACGTACGCCTTGTACTCGTCCTTTACGCATATGACAAGCAACTGGTTACCACCATCCGACTCGCGCCCGATCATCTACGGCGTGTGCAACGAGGTAATGGGCTCTCCTGTGACGGATTACCGAGACGACCTCAATATTGGGACGCCCGTGACGGCACTGGACTGTGGCGCGTGCACCGTGGACGCTGTGTGCTTCGCTGCGAGGACGAGCAGCATCAGTGGCTGTGAGTGTGAGTGCGCTGCTGGCGGCTACGGTGACACTTGTCTGCCAGCTGCTGTTCCGGACGGCCTTGGGCCGCTCCCGCTCCCCGACGCGAAGGACACGGAGGTCCGCTGCGTGCACGGTGGCAGCATCAGCTTTGTGGACTATCCTGATCCCGGTGTGCGTGGTCTGTGCTTCGTCAATGTGACCTTCACCGCTGCGATCGTGCTGGACCTGTGGAGCTTCGACGCACCACAACAGACACTCAACATCACGCTGCTGCAGTGCGTCCTCATGGGCCTGTCGATCGGGGGGAGTGGTGCACGCGTGCACGTGAACGTGACATCCTCGATGCTGGATTCTGGTGCATTGGAGTTTGAGGGTGATTTTGGTGCGAGCTCCCAGATACTGGTGGCGGGTAGTACGCTTGTGACGAAGTCGAGCCATGCCATTTCCTTTTTTGGGTTTACTTTTGGTGCGAACTCGACGCTGCTGCTAATTGACAACCGCATCGAGGGAAATGGTTACGCAGTATATTTTATTGATGCTGTTGTTGTTGATGGTGGCGGGATCATTGTGAAGGGAAATACGCTGAGGGTAACGGGTGGGGTTGACAGTTCTGAGACTGCTATTTATTTTGACGTTGTTGATGTGAAGAACGGCGGCTACATTGACGTGGAGAAAAACACGATGAACGCGGTCAATGGCGTTTATCTTTCTGGAGTTACCACCGTGAGCTCCGCAGGGCTGTTGCGAGTGGCGGACTGCACATTTGTTGGCAGGACGGAGTTTTTTGATTTCACGCTGTTGTATTTAGACGGTTCGGTGACTCTCGAGGGTGGTGCGCACTGGCGTGTGGAGGGCAACAGCTTGAGCACAGATTCGTTATTAACTATTCCGTATTCCTGGCACAAAATTCAGCTGTCAGACAACGGCACCACCGTGGTGTTTGCACACAACCGTCAGGCGGAGTCGAGTAAAGATTTTGCGAAAATTCTTCCATGGAGCACGATTGTGAAGTTACCCGCGCGGTTTTTGGTGGGGTGCAACCTGCAGGGCGATGAGGAGGTGTCGTACGACGGTGTGTTTCCGGAGGGCGTGGAGGTGTTCAGGTGTGGCACGTGCAACGATGACGCGACGTGCTACATGCCCGGGACGGAGTCGGTGGACCGCGGCTCGTGCTCGTGCAGCTGCAAGGACGGATGGCATGGCGCGTCGTGTCTTCCCTTCGAGGTGCCCGACACGGTTGTGCCGCCCGTGGCGGAGAGAGCCGTCGACGGCGACACGAGCTGCGTGGTGAACCAGACGCTGTCGAGCCTCACGCTGAACATGTGGGAGACGCAACACTGCTACGTGGGTGTGACATTCAGCGGCGTGGGTGCTGCGTTGACATTTTCCTTCAACAGTATGCCGCTGCATCTCCCCATCAACATCACGCTCACTGGGTGCACGTTCCTTTACGGGGCTGTGCTGCAGTTTGTTGGAGATGTTGAGGCCGCCGAGTCATCCGGCGTCCTGATCCGCGTGAGCCAGACGGTGATGTGGTCCTCTGTTGTTGTGTTTGCACTTGCCCTCCCGCAGTACTGCGACATTGCCGTCACGGACGTTGACGCGGTGCAGTCCTCCGCGGTCCATTTGCCGGACACAGTGAACAACAAGCTGAGCGTTGTGATGCTGCACGAAGTTTTGTTGACTGCGTCCTCGCTGTTGGTCAGCAACGTAAATGCGCATGCGTCGAGGTATGATGCGTTTGGTTTGTACTCGATCGGGACGCTGACGCTGGTGGGTGGCAGCTCGCTGTATGTGCGGTACTGCAGCTTCGATGGGTACACACACTTGTTTTACTTGGATATCCTCAGTGTCAGCGATCGCTCTGTTTTTGCGCTGCTCGGCAATACAATGACCTCCGGGAAAAGCCTCCTGTATCAGTACCGTGGCTTCAGCGTGTCGGAACACAGCGTGTTGCGCGTTGTGGGGAACAGCGGTTCTGTTTCCTGCGCCATTTATGCATCTAACTTGTGGACCGTCCAGCGGTCAAGCTGGCTGGATTGGCGTGACAACGACGTGGGAGTGGGTGCGATGTTCTACGACACTGAGTCCGCTTTTGTGAGCATTGACGGCAGCAGTGTGGTGACGCTGACGGGCTGCAAGATGGGCTGGACGGGGTTGTCGAGGCCTCTGCTATCGCAGTCTGACGCCGGCTACCGGTTTGTTGCTGGGTGCC
Organism: Trypanosoma cruzi; assembly: GCF_000209065.1. NCBI lineage: Eukaryota > Euglenozoa > Kinetoplastea > Trypanosomatida > Trypanosomatidae > Trypanosoma > Trypanosoma cruzi. The sequence continues at coordinate 45,346 of NW_001849307.1, read as the reverse complement.
TGACGGTCGCGGGACGGGAGGTGACGACGGCGGCTGAATTGGAGCTCCATGGCATCAATAACTTGACGACGGTTGCAGGGTGCGGGGAGTGCACGAAGGACGGCGACTGCTTTGCCCCGCTGACGACGGCGGTCATTGACTGCAAGTGCCAGTGCGCTGCTGGAGGGCACGGCGATGTGTGCGTCCCGGCGCCTGTGCCTGCTGGCCCGCCACCGCCACCGCCGCCGCCACCACCGCCGCCACCACCGCCTGTTGGTGAGTGCATCGGCGACATGGTGTACCCCGAGGTTGCACAGTCTGTGGGTGGCGGGCTGTCGTGGCTGTGCTACCGCAACGTGACGTTCAGCGGGGGCGGCATGAGCCTGACAGTGCTGATTGGGGCGATGACGGGCGACGTGGTGAATGTCATGTTCGATGGATGCACGTGGAGGGACGGCGCTGTGCTGTTGCTGTTGGGCAACGCTTATGCCGCTGTGGGGTCGTTGAACATTGTCGTCACCGGCAACACGTTTCGTGACGCGCTGCTCAGTCCGGAGGGTGTGTTTCCACCGCGCACGAACATCACGATCAGCGGGAACCGCTTTGCGGTCACGAGGCTGATCCCTCGGTCGGGATTGGACGTTGAAAGCCCGTCGTGTGTTGCGATGAATGAGCTGGCGATCAGCAATGACTCCGCGGTGGTGCTCAGTGGCAATGTGTTTCAGAGCGTGACGGCATTGTCAAGCGCCATTTACGTCGTTGAATCTTCGCTGAGGGTGTCGTGGCGCTCCCTTTTTGCGGTGATAGGCAACACGTTTCATATGGAAGGCGGTAACGGTACGCTGATATATCTTGAAGGGTCTAGCGATTCCTTTTCACTAAGTGTACTGAACAACTCTGCCGTGGTGATCCGAGGCAATCTTGTGTCGAGGCCGCTGAAGCACTTCATGTTATTTTTCTGGACTTCACGTGTGGAGTCTCTGTCGGCAGTTGTGTTTCAGGGCAACGACATGCAGGGAAGCTCGGTTGTGTTTTATTCAGCTTTTTCTACCTACATCTACTACGACTCTTGGCTGCAGTTGAGCGACAACCTCTGCCGCGTGTCCCCATCGGATGCGTTTGCTTTTTTTAACCCCACGGTGAGTCTCCGCGATTCCATGGTGTCTGTGTCCGGCAACCAATTCATGTCCAACAATGGAGTGACCAAAGCGCTGTGGATATTCTCAGGGTCAACCGATCTTACAAACGGAGCGATTGTGGCCGCGTGCAACACTGTGAACGGCGTTGAGGAAGCGAACTACATTATTCCGTCCGTGTACAATGCCACCATTCTGACCTGCAGCGATCCATGCACTATTGCGACGTCGTGCTTCCCTGCGTACACGACGACGGCCTCGAGTGATGGCTGCGCCTGCAGGTGCGCGGAGGGAGGCCACGGCGATGCGTGCCTGCCCGTCGCTGTCCCCGAGCCACCGAGCACCGACGGCGCCGACCTTTGCGTGCGCGACGTGCGTGTGAATGTGGAGGTGAACGTCAGTTTCGGGACGTCGGTGGTGTGCTACGTTGGTGCGACCTTTGCGGCGGACGTCGTGGTGGACGTGGAGTCGATGTCAGGGAGCGTGCGCAACGTGACGCTGGCAAACTGCACGTTTGTGGGCGGAGCGAGCCTGTACGTTGTTGGGTGGCGGCCCGACCCGCCTGCTGGAGAGCGCGCCGATGTGTTGATCAGCGGGCTTGAGTCGCGCTCTGGCGGCGGTGTGTTGGTGGCGAACCGATTTCCGCCGGGCTCGCGCGTCACTGTGGTGGACTCGGTGCTGGTTGCAGAGGCGCGTGTTGCGTACCGCGGCGTCTACGACCTTGGCGACGCCTCCGCGTGCCTCGTGGTGCAAAGCGTGAATCTGACGGGGAGTGTGCTGACCATCGCGCGCACGCATGTGGCGGCGGTTTTCGGCGACGCTGTTGGCGTGTTGGTTGTTGGCGGCGTGGCGCTGTCGTCGCGCGGTGTGCTGTACGTGGAAAGGCTGTCGGTGCAGACGGCGCTGGGGCTGTGCGTGTCGGTGGAGGGCGGTGTTGCGGCCAGTGGCGGCTCCGTGGTGGCGCTTGTTGACAGCGACTTTCTGCTGTGCAAGCACGCGGTGTCTGTGCGTGGGGCTGTGAGCGTGTCGGCCTCCGCAGTGGCGCTTGTGCGGAGCGACTTTGTGTCGACGGAGGACTACGCGGTGGCGTTTTATTCGACGGTGAGTCTTGCCAGCGGGTCGATGCTGCTGGCGAAGGACAACGTGCACGACGGCGTCTCGAGGGAGATGCTCTACGCCACTGGCGCCGTGACCGCTGCAGGGAGCACGCTGAGCTTTGTGCGCAACCGAGCGCTGCTGCCGCGGATGCTGTCGGTGAGCCTGTCGCTTGCGGCTGGGGCGCATTTGAGGGTGGCGTGCAACGACGCTGGTGGGCGTGTCCTGTCGACGGCGGAGGAGTACGCAGCGGCTGGTTTTGGCGACGCTGGGAGCATCGACGTTGTTGGGTGCGACGACTGCGACAGGGACACTTACTGCTACGCGCCCGGGACGGTGTCTGCGAGCATGAGGAACGGTGTGTGCGTGTGCGCGTGCGGCAGCGGCGGGTACGGCGAGGCGTGCGTGCCTGTGGGTGCTCCCGCGCTTTCCTCTGCCGTGGGCACTGCGTCGAGTGTGTTTGTCCGCGAGGGCGTGACGGTGCAGTCGGTGTTCGTTGTGCCTGCCGGTGCGAGCGAGGTGACGCTGCGCCACGTTGTGCTGGACGGCGTGAGTCCGGTGCTCTACGTGCCGTGGATGGCGCGAGACGGCGTGCGGATCGTTGTGCAGAACGTGTCGCTGCTGAACGGTGCCGTGCTGTACGTGATGGGCGGTGGAGCGTTGCGCGGTGCGGTGTCGGCGGGGAGCGACGAGGGCGGACCGGTGGAGCTGTCGGTGTGCGATGTGGAGGCGCTGAACGGTGCGCTTGTGCTGACCGGCACGTTTCCCGCGGGGTCCGTGCTGACGGTGGCGGACTCCCTGCTGGTTGCCGCGAGGTCGACGCCGCTTGTGTATCTTCCCGGCTCGCGGTCCTTGCCGTACGCACCGGTGCTGGTGCTGTCGGGCCTGCGGCTTGTGCGGTCCGTGCTGGTTGTGTACGGCGTGGCCCTCGTGACCGTGATGACTGGTGGGCGGACGGTGGTGGTGGACGGCGCGGTGCTGGAGCTTGTCGGTGGCGGTGTTGCGCTGGACGCGGCTGTGCTCGGTGGCGACTATGCGTTGTACGCGGGTGCGCGTGTGGTGGCGTCTGGGGGCGCTGTGCTGCGCGTGTCGGGGAGCCAGGTGTACGCCGCGCATGGGCTGGTGTTCGACAGCGGAGTGGAGGCCAACGCGTCCGCCGTCGTAGTGAACGACAACGCCGGTGCGCTGACCGATGGCGCGCTGCTGGAGCTGCGGGGGCCGGCGTCGTTTGTTTCCGGGTCGTGGCTGTCGGTGCGCGGCAACAGCGTCAGTGGCAGGCTTCTGTCGGTGCCGTCGTACCCGCGTGGTGCGGAGCTCGCACAAAGCACACTGACGCTCCACGGGAACGCCGGCAGTGGGCACGTCGTGATGGACGGCACCGTAGAGCTTGGGGGCGACGGCCGAAGGTTCGTCGTGGGGTGCCTGATGCTCAACGGGCAGGCGCTGCAGCCGATGGACTACAGGTCCGCCGGCATCATCGGGGAATTCCGTCCCGTGGCGTGTGGCGTGTGCGACGCCGACGTGAGCTGCTTTGCAGCAGCGACGAGGGCGATGTCGGTGTCGTGTCGCTGCCGCTGTGCTGAGGGCGGGTACGGGCGCGACTGTCTGCCGGTGTACCTGCCGCACGTGGACGGGTGCAACCGCACGCCTGTCCTGCCGTCGCTGAGCCACACGACGACGCTGACGGAGACGCGCAGCCTGACGCCAACGTGGACGCCGAGCCTGAGCAGGACGCATTACGGGTCGACGGAGACCCTGCAGATGACGGAGACGGTGGCGCTGTCGCCCACGCGGACCCCGACGGCGTTGGTGAGCAGCACGCTGTGGTGGAGCGATGTGGCGTGCCCGACGCTCGCCGTGACGACGACGGCAGCTGGTGGGAGCCTGACGCAGAGCGACATCCGCGGCGGTGGGAGCGCCGTCCCGACATGGCTGATGGTGGTGCTGCCGCCGCCGTTTCGGTGGGCAAGCGACCCGCAGCTCGGCACGCACCTGAGCTTCGTGCCGGTGTCGACGGCGCAGCCGAGCGGGTTTGGTGGTCCGTGGGGAGCGATGCTGCGCAACGCGACGTGGATGCGCAACGCGACGAATCCGTCCACCGTTCTGGAGCTGGCTGTGCCCGTGCACCGCGGTTACTTCATTGCTGCCGACGAGACGATAGTCATTCGCTGCGACGCTGTGGCGGTTTTCGGCGGCTGCAAGGGTGTGCTGCTTGGGTCCTTCACGATCAGGTCGAACACGTTGCCCGCTGCTGCCAGCGCCCTCTCGGCGATCACCGGCGTCGTTGCGGGTGCGGCGGCTGTTGCCATGGTGGTGACCGGCGGGCTGGGCTCCATCCTGGAGATGCAGGCACTCGGCGTGTTTGCGAGTATGTCATGTGCCTCGTCGCAGGAGCGTGCGAGCACCGTTGCGCTGCAGTACTTCCTGTCGGTGTTCGCTGCCCTTGACCCGCTGTGGATGGTGTTGGGCAACGCGCTGCTTGCCGCTGTGTTCGGGTGCGTGCACTGCGGTGTGACGGCCGCCTTCCAGCGGTGGCGCGGCGTGGATGCGACGAGTGCGTGGGCTGCGATGCGCTTCCCGAGCCTGACGTACGTTGTGGCGCACGCGATGCATCTCGGCATCTTCTTCGGCTCCGTGCTTGCACTGTCGATGCCCGACGCCCGCGTGCAGCACTGCGTGATTGGTGTCGTTGGCGTGCTGTACGGTGTGGCGTTCCCCGCTGGTGTGTGCTACTTTATTGCCCGCCACGTGGGTGCGAGCTTCACGAAGTACTGGCAGTTTTTGAGGAAGCCGCTGCACGAGCGCCTGCTGTACCCCGTCGGGTATTGGCACCCTGCGGCGCAGCAGCGGATGTACGGCGGCATGCTGACGAACATGAGGGGCAGTTACGTGTACTGGTGCGTGTTCCAGCTGTCGGTGCTGTGTGTGGTGGGTCTGATTGCGGCTGTGCAACCGTCCGTGGGAGGCTGCCACGTCCAGTACTTCTGCATGGCGGCTGTGCTGCTTGCGGGCGCGGGCGTGGTTGCCTTCACGAACATGATGCGCTCGGCCTTTCTGACGGTGATGCACACTGCGAGCTTTGTGCTCCTTTCGGCGCTGTGCGTGGTCAGCGCGGCCAACCATCTTGCGCCGAGCTACGGCGGTGCGAGGACGTACGTGGCTATCGTGCTGCTGCTGACGACTGTGCTGCTTGCGGTCACTGTGTATAGCGTCGTTGTGTGGTACTTGGAGGACCGCCACTGGCAGGAGCTGCGCGAGCCGCGGCGTGGAGGGCTGGAGGCGCTGCTGCGCGATGGCGAGGAGAGCGACGAGGACACGCAGAAGCCTCACGACATGACGTCATTGTCGTGTGCCTCAGGCACCACCGCTGCGTCGTCGTACCGACCACCCGCAGCGCTGTTGCAGCCCGTGGCCGGTGACACCCGCTCAGACGCCCTGAGCCTGATCGACGGTACACCCGATGCAAGCTGCAAAATTAATTATGCCGCTCTGGACAGGTGAGGATGGCTCGCTGGACGAAAGATTTATCGCAGTTTCTCATTTTTGAGGTGGAAAGGCTTCGATCCCAACAGTACCGTTACGCGGCGAGAAGACACAAAGCCCTCGCAGATGCGGCATAACGTGGATGCGTCTGGCAGGGATCTTTTCTCTTTCCATTATTCATTGATTGATTGGGTGATTGGTTTGTTGCTTTTATTTTATTTTATCGATTATCGATTATCGACGACAGCGGATTATCGAACTATCACGCTAGCCCGGGGCGGATGCGTAACGTGTGTGTGCGTATGTGTTTTGCGGCCGCCGCTGCAGCACCGAGTATGGGGGCTGGTGCTCTCTCTCTTTCATATCTGTACTCTGTAGTGAGGACGTGCTCGACGATGGTGCTGGTGTGCGGGCCATAGGATGCATTCAGGAAAGCGTTAGGGAAAACAATCGATGCAACCCTTCTGTGACGCGTCACCTCCTGGAGGTTGTGAGTGTGCGTTGCTGGCTGAAATGAGGGGAGGGCGTGGGGTGCCACGGCTGTGCGGCTGCGCGGCCACCCATCGTACTCCGCCCCGACAGCGTCATTGATTGTTGGTTCGTTTCTATTTTTGTGTGCGTGACTGCAGTGACTCTCTCTCTCCTGTTCCACGATGACTGTGTGGGAGGGCATGCTTGCCACCTTTTATACTTCTGATGTTGTGTAGAAAGAACAACGAGAGAAGGAACGAAGAATTATGCGGAATGATGTATTTCTTTTTGTAAGTACATACTGGTGTGTTCTTCTGTATTACTCTGGTGGCTTCATTCACTTTTTCCTTTTTTTGAAGTTGCTCCACATGTGTCTCAGTGTTTGCCTCAGGACGGCCACACACGGGTAGTTTGGGCCGCGGATAGTTTTTTTTTTTTTTTGATGTCATTTTGTGTTATACGCTGACGCGGTCACGTTCTTCAAGCATCCACTCTCCACAGCATGGCGCCCGATATTTTGGAGTCATCCCGGATGTAACGCCGGCACCGCCGCCGTGGCACGCATGGGAAGTAAGATGGAACGCGGGATAGCAAAAGATATTGTGCTGCACATGTGTCTGTTGCATTTGTTCTGTTGAGGAGGTCTTCAATTTAGAGGAAGAGGGATGAACACTGCACGATTCTGTGGCTTGGAGGAGTTATTGCCCCTTTTTTAAATATATTTTTGGTATGATCCCTGGCCCCACTCGTGTCTGTTCCGATTGCTTCCCCTGAGTGGAGCCGCGCCATGGCCATTATTATTATTATTTTTTTGGTTGTTTGCAGGAGGAAAAACACATTGCGAGTGACGAAACCACACTTCATGCTTGCGGCGTCCAGGGAGGTACATATTTGAGATGGAGCGCACATATGTGGACGTCACGTGAGACGGAACGGGGGTTGACTGCCCAACCGTCACTCCTTTCTGGAGAGTGTGCTCCTCTTTTTTTCTGTTGCCCTTTTGTGTCAGGGCACGGCGGGATTGGGCAGCACCGTCGTCGCACGAAGGGCCTTGCACACATAGACACTCTCATGCCACCGTCGCCCCCCCGAATTCGGGAGCAAAACAAAATTCCTGCTGCTTTTTGCATTGGCGCAATTATTTTTATTTATTATTAGCTGACGCCATTCTGTCCGGCGTGTCACTTTGATTGGATTGTGTGGGATTGCTCGCCAACACTATCGAACAAAACAGGCTGTCGCTTTTACGTCCTTAAATGTCATCTTGCGCGCACGTATTTTTTTCACTTGTTCTGTTGGTGTGCACTCAAACAGCGAGGAATCCGGAACTATGCGTGCGTGGGGTTTGTCCTTTCATGTGAACTGCGGGCAACACCGAGGGGCTGTCACTTTTGCTCCGCAGAGTTATTGTGTCTCTTTGCAGGGCTGGCAGGGAAATTCCATGCAGCCTGCTGCTGCTGGTGTGTGCTTAAATGCCACTCCATGCGAATAATTTGGTTTAGCGAGTGAGGGGGATTGTTGGGTTTGTGTGCGCTCTGATTCAGTTTGCTACTTTGTGCGGGCAGGGAATACTTGAGAGGTGGGAAAATGGAGCGGGGCGGTGCCTGGCCGCGTCCCAGACTGATGGTGCTCGCCTCGGACAAGGGAAGGGCCGTACTCGTGGAAATGGAAGGAGAACAAATTCACTCGTGACTGCTACGTGAACTGTGAGGTGGAGCGAGTGTGGCGGATCGTCAAGGGCGATATAACCGAATTGGTTCAGCACTGACGGTGAGCCCTACTTTACGCCTGGGCGGCGTGTGTTGACTGGGACGCCCGGGATCGGGAAGTCGATGGCTGCCGGCTCGTACCTCCTCTACCAGCTGCTGCACGGCGATGCGGAGAAACTCCAATTTGTTGTCTACAGTTTTGGTGGAAGTACGAAGTAATTGTGTGACAAGGCCATCAAGACGGTGACAAGATACGTGGGTAGAGGAGCATCCACGGACGTTTTGTATGATTTGTTGGATTGTGTGATGAAAGGGCATATTACCTACGATGTGGCAGAGAAAGGGACACCGCCAGCGAGCTATTTTGTGTCTAGCACCGGATGGGGCATGATTGTGGTGTCACCCCCAAACGAGGGCAGCTGTGATGAGTGGGAGACGCAAGTAAAAGCCGAGCGAATCATCGTGAATTGCCCTGACGAGATGGATGTGAAGGCGATGTGTGCATGGATGGAGCGCGATGGGACTACGGATGGGCAAGCGGAATACTGGAAGATGGTCGAAGAACGCATGGATAAGGTGGGGCCGATTCCACGTTACGTCTTTGATGCCAATAAGTTTGTTGCACACTCTGCTGCCATTGAGGATGCCTTGGATGGGATCAATTCCCGGGACGGTGAAAAGCACTTTACACATCGGGGAGTGAGACTGTGGTATTCTGGGGATCCGCCTCAAAAACTTGTGAGTGTTGTCAGAGCAAGAGGAGAAGTCGGTGCTGAGGTATTTCTTAGCGCACCGATATCTGTTTGCCTCGGGCGTCGAATACCGCACTATTTTGGGAGACGCGATGAGTGATGGGGATTTAGTTCTGTTGCTAGTATTGGGGAAGAGGAATACTCTTTCTTTTGAATGTGTGGAAGGGTTTGGCTTGCGCGCATTCATGTTTGGGGTGAGTTTGTCAGTGCATTAGTAGAGGAACTCAAGGAGCTGAGGCCACCAGCACGTCGTGGAGGACAGTACGAAGTGCTGAAGGCGAACCCTGAATGGCACCCCGCCGAGTTGTATGTGGATCGGTTTCAATGGAATACCATACAAATAATGCTATAAAGCCTCGGCTGCTGTGCATACCGGCGGTTGGAAAGTTTACGCTGGTGGACGCCTTTTCTTCGTGGAGTCAAATCCCATGACGCTGGTTGGGCTGCGGATGACTACGGCGGGTGGGCACCACACCACCGCCAGCACTGCGAGGCAGTTCACTGAGCACCTGGCGGCATATTTTAATGGCTGGGAGGAATTATCCCGAGACATGTCGTGGGAGATTATTTATGTGCGGCACGCGGACAGTACGCCGATGAATGGCTGGCAGAGACGTGGTGTCGTCAATCTCGATAGTGTGAGCGACGGTGAAGGCCGTGAAATGGCGGGGTTCTGGAGGGAAAAGGTGCGCCAGTACCAAGTGTCAATATCATCCGGAGACTTTGGAGGAGACGCAGCTCTCCGAAGTGAGGAATAACCACGGAAATAGGAGAACAAATTTGGGAGGGAAAGGGACGGTTTGATTTCTGGTAAAAAGTAATGTGGGATATAAATTTTTTTTGATGCTTGTGTGTGCATGCATACAGTGCAGATGCACCAGCGGCATGCGGCAGCACCGCACACGAATGCGAAAAACGTCCAACGCTATCGAACTTAACAGTGACAGAATAAACTAGGGAGGGAGTGGGGTTGTTTGGTTTCTGGTGAAAAACATTGGGTGATTTCTATATAGTATGTTAATTGTGTGTGTGTGCATGCGAGGCACAATTGGAGAATTGCCCCGGTATGAGGGAATCATTGTGGCTGGCGGTGTCACGGTGTTACTGCATTGTCCATTTTCTTCTGTTGTGTTCGAAGTTCCATCACTAACAGAAGCATCTTAAAGGGATTGCCGAATAGGTTGTATTGAGGAAATGGTGCACTCCGTGTGACCGCATGGGGTGAGGCGGCGCGTCATGGCTGGGTGAGGATCCGCTTCGGCGTGTGTGGCTCTGTGGTGATTGCTCGCTCCGTGTGCGTTGTGTGTTGGCTGCGGGGCTGTGGCCGTATCCCGTTGGCCGTGGGATTGAACTGGAGGTGGTGGTGGCGTTGGGTCTCTTCTCTTCCATGGTGGGTGGCTGCTGGCGGTGTGTGCGTTTGTTGTGTGGAGGGCCGAATCCTCTCACCCGCGGACTGACGGCACTGCGATGGTGTTTGTGTGTGTGAGGGCTGGTGTGGAGTCGCCGGCCAGGGTGAGGGCCGTGGCGGTGCCTTTCCCGCTTGTTGTTTGTTCCTTCCGTGTGCTTTTTTTGCTGCTTCTTGCCTTTCCCTCGTCATCCTCTCCTCCTGTGTTCCTGCGCGGAGTGGCCGCATGCTCACGGGCCATTTTGATCGTAATTGCCTCCTGACGGCATCCATCTCCCTCCGCCTGTCTGTCTATCTTTCGCTGTTGGGTGTGGCGTGTTGCACCGCGTGAGGGCTGGCGCGCACACACCGACGGCCTGTCGCGAATTGCCGTGTTGCTGCTCTTTTCTGTGGGCGATGGTCCTCCGTGCCGTCCCTTCCGGATTGTCTTGTCTCCTGCTCTCTGCGTGGGTGCTCTGCTCCGCTCCTCACTGACGTCTCTGATGTATTGCCGCTGTCGCTGTCTCCTCCACTTGTTGAACACACACAGAAGGAAAACAAGCGCTAATCGCCACCGTGAGATTCGAAGGCTCTGAAAGGACCAAAAGCACACACACCGCCCACAAACACATATTTATATGCTCTCACGTGTTGCTGCAGTGAAGGCACCCCGCACACACAACCGTCGCGGCGTGACCGGATCCAGCGGAAGGAGGAGGGAAGGAGGAGAGAGTGAGCCGCAGAGGCCCAACATGTCCCGGCGTGCGTTTACTTCGGCGGCGCTGCCCCTCCTCCTCCTCGTGATGATGTGCTGCGGCACCGATGGAGCTGTGGAAGCTGAGGAAAGTAATTCGGTGCGGCTCATTGATCAATTTGAAGGGATGATAATGATTTCTTCTGCTAAATAGGGCGAAGGTAAAAATGACGTGGAAGTTACGTTGCTTCGTGCTCCCAGCTTTGTGAGTGTGAAGGGCGGTGTGTTTGCCATTGCTGGGGTTCAGTGCAGGGCAGAAGGCGGAGTCAGCGGCTGTGATGGGATTATGGCGAGGCGGCTGAATTTAAGTGGTGGTCCAATGGAGATCTCGATGGCGGACAATAGTGTTCCTTTTGCGCAATTTCTGGGGGGTGTTGCTGCTACGGATGGTAAGGAGGCAACAGAGATAATGCGGCCCACAACAGTTGTGAGTGGTGGCAACATCTACTTGCCTCTTGGGGACTACGGCAAAACAAATTCGGACACACAACCGGCTGACGCAAGCAACTGGGGCCTTTTGCTTGTGAGGAGGACCGTCACTGGAGAGGGTGAGAGCAAGAAGATCCGGTGCAGTGGGACCCATGCGGTTATACCCGATGCCGGAGGTCGCACTAACTCCCTGAAGAATTTGAATGGTGGAGGAGGTTTGGGTGTTGCGTTTCATGGCGGCACGATTGTGTTTCCCCTGCAGGCCACAGACGGCGATGGAAAGAGTGTTTTGCTCGCCATGCAGTTCACTTCGTCGGATAATAAATGGGGGCTTTCGTATGGCACGGCTGGCAGGGGCTGCAGGGATCTATCCGTTGTGGAGTGGGTGACTGGCAAAAAACTTATTCTGATGTCTTCTTGTGAAGATGGCCAGCACCAACTGTGCATGTCCGATGGGCATGGGACGAGTTGGTATCCAAATCGTATGCCGATTAATCGCGTGTGGGGCAACTCACATGATAGAAAAGGGTACGGAGTGCAGAGTGGATCCACCACCGCAGTCATTGCGGGCGAGAAGGTGATGCTCGCCGCCCTGCCCGCGTATTCTAAGGAGAATGAAAAGGGTCGGCTCCATCTTTGGGTGATGAGCAGTGTGCGTGTGCACGATGTTGGTCCGATATCCCGTGAGGGTGACGACGCTGCCGCCAGCTCCCTGTTGGTGAAAGGGAATAATGACGAGTTGCTTTCACTGTACGAGAACAAAAAGAGGAGCGAGGACGGATCAAACGGTCATGTTGCAGTGCGCGTGGCGACGGGGCTGGAGCGTGTAAAGGAGGTGGCGAAGAAATGGACGGATTTGGACAGCGCTCTGCAATGATGCAGCCGTACTGCCAAGGTTGGCTGGGCGGCAGCAAATGGCATGTGCACTGGTCCTGTTCCCACCAAAGGGCTGGCTGCCTTTTTGTCCGGCAGCTCAACTGAGACCGAGTGGCGGGACGAGTACCTCGGCGTGGGCGCAATAATAAAGAATACGGCAGCGGCTGTTAATGGAGTGACGCTCAAAGGCGCCGGAGCAGGAGCGCAGTGGCCGGTCGACATGAATGGGCCGACTGTGCCGCACCACTTTGCAAACAGGGAGTTCACTCTTGCGGCGGCGGTGTCGATTCACGAGGTGCCGGAGAGTGGCAACGTCCCTTTGGTGGGTGTGGGGATGAGCGACCCCAACAGCACGGTTCTCATTGGCATTTCGTACACCCACGAAAAGAAGAGGAGCTCCATGACTCCTAGTGACGCTAATCCTGACAAGCCTGCTCTTTTTGACTGGAAACCAAACACGACGTATCAAGTGACGTTTGAAATGAATACGGATGGATGCTACGTGTTTGTGGATGGGAGGGGATTGTGCATGCAGAAGGAGGAAGAGGAAAGCTTTGAAACCCTGCTGGAGAAACACAGGATCTCATACCTCTTTATTGGCTGGGGCAGTGCGAGAGGCACGGAGAGCAGCCATATGACGGTGACCAACGTTATTCTGTACAACCACACAGTGTATGGTGAAGGGTTGGAGCAACTCAATGCAAGCACAGTCCCTATTCCACAATCGGGTGTTGCTAAACAGCAGAGGAAGCACGAGGGTGACCCGAGTTCTGGCGACAGCACCGTCCACTTGTCTGTGTCCCCGGTGCTACTACTGCCTGCTTTGGTGCTGCAACTGTGGGGCATGGCGGCTCTGTGCTGAAGAAGGCATGGGGGGTGGAGTTGCGACTCCCCGTGGGGAAAAAACTGTTCAGCTTTCCAGCAGCACTTACTGCATTTTGCCGAGGACTTTATTTTTCTGTTTTTTTTTTTCCTTTTGTTTTTTTGGCGCAGGTGCTTGTTGGGTTCATCAGCGCCTCCGTGTGCTTTTGTGTCTGTTTTCTGATCTTTTTTCAAAATCCTTTTTCCCCCAATGTCCGCCTAACAGACACACCGTCATGAGTGACGTGTTTCTTCCTTTTGTTTGCTTCTGCCACCCACACGCGGTGCCGGCCTCACTGCCGTGCGTCCCACGGACCGCACAAAACGGGGATTGGAGGGACAGGCCGGATGCCGCATGGAATGTGAGGGATGTTGTGTGGGCTGGTGGAGGAATGCGACCTTTTTTGTTTGTGCAGGCAATATGTGTGCACGCACCCATTTCCTGTATGCTTTGGGGCACATGAAACGAAAGCTTCTGCTGAGAGCTTTTTTTCTGCTTTGTTTTGTTTTTGGGAGTCGTGCGTTGTGTGCGGCGTACGGTGCGTGCCTGGCTGCTGCCCTCTCTCCCCTCATGTGGTGTGCCCTCTCTGTGTGTGTCTGCCGCACCTCTCGTCTCCCCTGTTGCTCTCCATGTCCCTCACTGTGCAGATCAGCTCCACACCACTGAACGACCACACTCACGATGATGACGTGCCGTCTGCTGTGCGCCCTGCTGGTGCTCGCCCTGTGCTGCCGCCTGTCAGTGGGCGCGACAGCTCAAGACCCCGATTCACTGTCACCTTCCCCGGAGGTAAAAGGTGTGGCCGGGGCTGAAGGGGGAGTAGGCACGGGAGGGTCAATAATTACGCCAGGTACCTCAGGGGCACAAAATCAGGATGATGAATCGAGAGAAGGATCAGGTGTGGGCCATACATCAGAGTCATCAAGTGAGAGGCCCACGCAGTTAGATCGACAGGATGCAACCGTCACGGACAAAACGCCACATACATCGAATTCCGCGGTCAGTACGGGACCGGGACCGGGTGCGCCACTGGTAACAGTTGAGAGGCCCGCTGCGTCAGAGGCACCCAGTAATTCCGAACACAAGCCAAATGCCACGACCACGACGACAACCACGACGACCACTGCGCCAGAGGCACCAAGTAGCACGGCCATGAATACGGAGACGCCTACTACGACGACCACCCACGCACCGTCACGTCTTCGCGAAATCGACGGAAGCCTCAGTAGCTCTGCGTGGGTGTGTGCCCCGTTGGTGCTCGCCGTATCCGCGCTGGCGTACACCGCTCTGGGCTGAAGAGGTGTGTGCAGGCTGTGCGTGCCAGCACTCAACCGCGGGGATTTTTGCGCGTGTGTTGTTGTCCGATGTATAAAGTAAGAGTAATTATGGTGATTGTTGTTTGCTTCGTTTACTTCTGCTGCTCTGCTGTGTGCTCCGCGTTGTTCTCCACATTCGCCAGTTAGCACGTATCCAGACGCCCTTGTATACACGACACGCATGCGGCTTTTTGCGTGGACGTACATTTGTAGATGGGTGCATGCGCACTGGAGCCATTCGTTGCACCTTTTTTTTTGTGTGTTTACTTTTTTGACTTTATTGCTGTTTGTTTACTTGTGTTTCTGTTTTGAATTTTTTGTGTGTTTTCTTGCTTTTTAATTTATTCGGGGCGCTGTGCGTCTTTTTTTCCCTTCCACTGGTTCTATCTACCTCATGGAGTGTGTGAGCTGCCGCTGCCGCTGCGGGGTTGATGCCATTTATGGCTGTGCGTTGGCTGTGTGTGTTGCAGCGGCCGTCTCTTTTTCTCCTTTTGCTTCCGCTCTGCGTTGACGTGTTGTTAGTTTTTGCTGAAGGCTACACGCAAGTGGCAGGAGTGATGGCGATGATGATGACTGGCCGTGTGCTGCTGGTGTGTGTCCTCTGCGTGCTGTGGTGCGGTGCCGGCGGGGTTTATGCGAGGGACATCGACAACAAGGCACTGGGTGATTGCATGACCTCGGGAGTGTTGGGTACGAATTGTTCCCGTGTGCCTGGTGGGTGTGATAAAACCGCGCCGAAGCTGCCTTTTCGGTCAGCATTGCCCATCACTGTCTTACAGGCCGATGCTCCTGAGGGAGAAGTTCCTGCATCGGAAGGGGGTAATTCAAGTGAATCTTCGGGTACCGGTGGCTCTGGTGGTCGTAGTGGTGGCGTTGATGGCATGAAAAGCGGCCAAAGTGGTGTTTCTGGCGGAGATAACTTGTCGAATCCTTCTTCTTCTTCTGGCGGTAGTTCTCCACGACCTCCCACTCTCGATGGGAAGGGTGCTCCACAGGACCCTGGCGAGGATCCATCGCCTCAGGGAAGGAAATCCCCTGAGAAAGTTGTGCAGTCAGGAACGTCTGTAGATTCCGCATTGCTCAAAAGGGAGGAAGTTCAGAAATCAGAACCCGATACTCAAAAAATAAGAGCAGAAGCTCTTGTTACTTTTGGTGGAACTGGAAACGAGGCAAGGCGGGAGGCGGAGGACACGGACAACACTCCCAGCGGCCCACCGGTCAAAACAGTCACACCACAAGCGGAAGTATTATCACCACCAGCAGGGGGAGTACCACCAGCATCAGACGACACCCATAATTCACCAGAAAACAATGCAGGAAACTCAGCTTCAAAAAACGAAACGAAGTCCAACCCACTGGAACGGCCTTCAGAGGATGGTGAGGCAGGGCAACAAGATAAGGAAGCAGACGCACAGGGAGCGCAAGAAACGGAAGGAACACAAGGAACAGCAGCATCACCCATCTCCACAAGTGGCAGTGGTGGTGCCCAGAGTGAGGCGGATGCGGATGATGACGACCCTCAACGGCCTAACCCCGAAGGACCGCAGAACGACGGAACCGAAGCTGGTGATACCCACGGTCCATCTGCAGCCAGCGATGCAGCACCACAAGCAGCAAAAGCAATCGCCGCTCAAACAAATGGTACGGTGACACCTGGCGACAGTGACGGCAGCACCGCGGTCTCCTACTCCACCTCCCCTCTTTTGCTTCTTGTTGTTGTGTGTGCGGCTGCTGCTGCGGTGGTGGCCGCGTGAGAGTGAGTGAGAGAGAGCCGTGCACCGCCCACACACACACTTGTCCTTCACTCACTCTTTCTGTGTGTGTCCCCTTGCATGGACTCTCGCCCTCACCTCACCCCACGAAGCACACACATAATGTGCCCATTGTATATATTGCATGCACACCCATGCAGGCCCGTTGGTGCTCTCTTTTGCACGACACGCACCGCTGCCGTCCTGCCTGGCTGCATGGGCGGAGCTCCGTAACTGTTTCTGTTTTGTTTCCGTTGCATTGAGTGGGCGACCTCTCTCTCTCTCCCTGTGTGTGTGTTTTGCTTTACGGGAGCAATGAGAGTGTGTGCGCTGGTCGTCCCACGCTTCGGCTTTTTGTTTTGTTTTTTATTGTTTTGTGGTTGAGAGCACCCATTCTGCGGGCTGCGTGTGTGTGTTTGTGTGTGATGATATGAGTAATTTGTGCGTGTGTGCTACCCGCCTCTTTCGGTCGTTGCTTTCTTTGGACTCTCTTGTGGCGCACAGCTGCTCCGTGAGTATAGGCGCTGACAAACACAGGAGCACACATGCACAGATAGACACGCCATGCCGCACACGCTGTGGAGCGACGTGAGCGCTGAGAACGCCTGCACGCACAATATTCTGGCTGCGGTGGCTTCTGCGAGGAGGGAAGAAGCGTGCGATTTATTTTATTGACGTGTTCCTGGTGTGATGTTGGCGGCCTGCGGGCCGGTGAGTGGTGTGGTGTTGAGGGTGCCTGGGATGAGTGCGGATTGCTTCCCGCCCTGCAGCCTCGCGTGCCGACGCGTCTTTCCCGCTGTGGATTTGTTGTTGGGGATTTTCCGGCTGTGTGAGGTGATGTCCAGCAACGGAGGGGAAGGGACCGGGAGTTAATTGGGGCGTGTGGGAGACGGTGCGGCACGTGCGGTGGCGGAGACAACAGTGAAAAGGCTGGCGGCAGCGCATGGGTGGTGCGAAGGGCGGCTGTGTCCTTTTGCGTCCTGCCGTTTGTTTCTTGTGTGGGCGCTCCTTGGTGTGTGCTGACGCGTGGGAGAAGCACCCGCCGTGGCTCCTGCTGGTGGTGGCGACAGTCGCTGCGTGTTCCCGGTGCACTGTTCTTCCTTCTCCTGTTCCGTGAGTCTGTGTGCGTGAGTTGCTGTTGTTGGGAGTGGCTGCGGCGGGGATGATGGTGCCACTCACAGTGTGGATGGGTGGCTGTGCTCACTGTCTTGTCTCTTTGCTTGGCATGCTTCCTTCTCTCTCTACTTTTCCACGCACACGAAGGAAGAAGTTTACGACCAAGCGCTAAACGCTACTGTGAAATTGTAAGGCTCTGAAAGGACAAACGTCACACACACCGCCCACACACACGTATTTACATGCTCTCACGTGTTGCTGCAGTGAAGGCACCCCGCACACACAACCGTCGCGGAGTGACCGGATCCAGCGGAAG
>NW_001849307.1:17539-27817 GCF_000209065.1 Trypanosoma cruzi | reverse complement strand
TGTTGGCAGGAGGAGATGATTCTAAAAGTGGGGTTGGGGTTTCTTTTGTCTCACCCTCTCTTGTCAGTACTGGTGGTGTAATGGCTGTGCTTGCGGAGGGTATCATTTCATATAATCCCTCCAGTGCTAAAGAAACTTTTGTTTATCATTCCGATATTGTTGCGGGGTACGTCAACCCTGCGGAGTCGTGGCCGTCTCTTGTCGCTGAGATCAATGACGGTACATGGAGGGCACACACCGTGTTAAGTACAGTGAATGAAGAGAGACGTGTGGGTATTGCGCGCCTTCCCACAACCATTGCAAAGGGCAATAAGCTGTTTCTTCTTGTGGGAAGCTACATTATGATGCAAGACACTAAGGATGATTTTTGGAAGCTTGGTGGCACGGATATTCAACTGGTTCAGGGGGAGGCCACAAATTCTGCGGAGGGCAAGCAGAGTAAATCGATCAAATGGGGCGAACCCAAATCGTTGCTGGGACAGATTGCTCCACAGGCTCAAGGTGACTCGAAAGTGCTTTGGGCCGGCGGTGGTGGCTCCGGCGTTCTGATGGAGGATGGCACTCTTGTGTTTTCTCTGCAAAAGCGGAAAGAAAATGGGGAATTTCTTTCCATGATCATTTATTCGACAGACGATGGAAGTAGCTGGGCACTCTCAAAGGGCATGCTTCCTGCGGGTTGTCGTGGCTCCTGCATCACCGAATGGGAGAGAGGACAAATTCTTATGATTGCGGATTGTGATAATGGCCAGAGGGTGTACGAGTCGCGTGACATGGGGGAAACGTGGACGGTGTCTTTCAGAACACTCTTGGGCGTGTGGGTTAATTCAGAATCAGCGTTCTTTTGGGACAAAAGTTTGCGTGCGGGAGCCCTCATCACCGCGACCATTGAGGGAAGGAAGGTCATGCTGTACACTCAGAAAAGGTACCCCACGGAGGAGCAAAAGGACAAGGCGCTCTATCTTTGGGTCACGGACAACAACCGCACGTTTCATCTTGGACCGGTTGCTATGGACAGTGCTGAGAATAAGACGTTTGACAACGCTCTGCTGTACTCGGATGGTGAGCTTTATCTTTCACAACAGAGGGCCAATGAAAAAGACAGTGTGATTTCACTTTCCCGCCTAACGGAGGAGCTGAGTACAATCAATTCCGTCCTCAGTACTTGGGTACAGTCGGACGACTCCTTCTCCGACTCATCCACGCCCACGGTTGGTCTGGTTGGATTTTTGTCCGACGCGGCCAGTGGTGACACGTGGATCGACAAGTACCGCTGCGTGAATGCAACGGTGACGAGTGCAGCGAAGGTCCACAATGGGTTCAAATTCACGGGGCCTGGCTCAGGGGCAATATGGCCTGTGAACAGCCGGGAGGATAATAATCAGTACGGCTTTGTGGATTACAACTTCGCTATTGTGGCGACGGTGGCCATCCACCAGGTTCCGAAGGAGAGCACTTCTCTGCTGGGTGCGAGTCTGGTGGAAGGTCATCCCACGAAGATCATTGGGCTGTCGTACGGCGCGGGCAGGAAGTGGGAGACAGTGTTTTACGGCAAAACAACAGCACAGGACAGCGCTTGGGAGCCGGGGAGAGAATACCAGGTGGCGCTGATGCTTCAGGGCGGCAACAAGGGCTCCGTGTACGTGGATGGCAAGCTCGTGGGGAGCTCGGAGACGATACCAACACTTGAGACGACGGTGCTTGAAATCTCACACTTTTAC
Organism: Trypanosoma cruzi; assembly: GCF_000209065.1. Classification (NCBI taxonomy): domain Eukaryota; phylum Euglenozoa; class Kinetoplastea; order Trypanosomatida; family Trypanosomatidae; genus Trypanosoma; species Trypanosoma cruzi. The sequence goes on along the minus strand of NW_001849307.1, from coordinate 26,099 downwards.
ATTGGGGGAGACGAGGGAGGCAGCGGCAGCGATCTGACGGTGAAGAACGTCTTTCTGTACAACCGCCCACTGAGTGCTGATGAACTAAAAATGGTGACGAAGAGAGAGGACTCCGTGCGTGGGGGCGTGTCTCGGGTGCTCCCGCTGCTTCTGCTGGGGCTGTGCGGCATTGCGGCCCTTTACTGAGAAATCGCAGTGAGGAGTTCCTGCCACCAGCGGGAACAATACGCGCCTTTCTACGCACCATCTGAAATAATAATTGTCTTTTTTGTGTGGATGCACCGTTCATTTTATATATTTTTATTTTTGGTTTGAAAACCCCCGTTTTTTCCATGTAAGTCTTTAAGAAGGGTGTGCTTTCCCTCCGGGGACTGCACCGCGGGGTCTTTTTTTTTTTTTTTTGTGTATGTTGCAATTTTTTGAGAACGGCGGGATGTCTTTAATGTTTCCGTCGGCCGATGAAACGCCCAGTCGGTATTGAGCGCCACGACGATGGCGCAGCGAAAAAAGGGTGAGGTGAGATGTACAACAACGCATGGAGTGCCCCAATGAAATGTAACTGTTGTGTGGACACCAAGGGGGTCTGAACGGTCGAAGCAAATATATATATATATTTATATATTTATATATTTCTACAGGAAGAAAATATAAGCAGTTTTCTTTTTTCTTTTTTTGACGCGTCACGATGTTTTTTTTTTTTTTTTTTATGGGCGTGAAAACCTCTTTAGGGTAATTTTTTGTTGTTTTATTTTTTGTTTTTTCAAGCGTATTGTGGGTTGCCGCTGGTTGGGCTGCCGTGCCATCTCGAGCCTTAGTGGCCTTCGCCTTCTCTCTTCGTCCGTCCTACACCTCTGCTGCGCTTTTGTGTGCCTCTTTACGTGCGCGGTTCCTTTTTTTTTTCTTTGCGCGTCTGCAGGCATGCATATGCACACACACAAATAACCGCACGGCGTACATGTTGCGGTGCAGTTGGACGTTCCGCTTAAACTCGGTGCTGGCTGCTGCGTGTGGTTTTTGCTTCACTCAGTGGAAATGAAGAGAAGGAAGTGGGAGACGGTGAGAGTGCGCCGTGGCTCTCATCCCCTGTGGAAATGCTGCACGGCGTGCGGCGGTATTGTTTTGAGGCGCTGCACCAACACGCACGAGGACGTGGCACGGAGTGTCAGATCTCTTTTTGTGTCTGCTGCTGTGGGTGTGGGCGCGGCCGCGTCGGACTTGTCGGCACGATGGCCGCAGCGTGTGGCTTTCACTTTGTTCTCTCAGGAAATATTCAGCGACGCTTTCACTTGTGCATTTTTTTGGGGACAATGTGCTGGCGGCTGTGCGATTGCCGAATGGAGGGAGAGGAGCGGAGGGAAGTACGTGAGCGCCGCGGTCAGGAGTCGCGCTGGGTGTCTCGCCGCGGAGGGCACTGCCCACCCAACCCAGCACCGCTCCTGTCGGGCACCCTCTCACTGTGCAGCATCGTAGTCGACGCCAGCAGCACGCAGCAAGGCAGCGGATGCCGCCACCACCACGAGTGCGACCTGAAGGGACACGCCTGATGTTGCGTTTCGAGGGGGCACACCGTGTGGCACAGTGGCGTGCCCAAAACCTCCTCGCGGAGTCTGCACACGACACCGGGCACTGGCCGCGGAGTGTTTACGTCGTGGAAGACACCGCGGTGGAGTGCTTTCTCATTCCATAAGGACGGACGCCTGATTTTCCCTTCGTTTCCATCTAGGCGGGTTGCTGCGCGATGACGCCACAACGAGGCAGCTGTTTTCACCATGGAGGGGTGATGTCTGCAGGGTTACGCATTGGGAATATGAATGACGAATGCAATATTGAAGGCAGCCTCATGGTTCTTTTGTGCTGTGCGAATTGCAGAAATTTTCTATATATATACATATATATGCCTTGTGTGGGAGTTTTTCATGATGCATTGCTGCTGTGGCATGTATGATTTGTGGTACGTGCGTGTGGCCGTCGCTGCACCGAATTCTCTTCCCACTTTTTCGTATTAGGGGCTATGCCTACATGTATTTCTGCCGAGTGTTTGCGGTAAGCGCGATGCCACACGGGCGCGGGGACCGTAGCGAGCGGAATGCGTGGGCGAACCCTCCGCGCCTATCACGGTGTTGTTGGTTTTGTTGTTAGCTTTTTCCAACACTGTGCTGGGTGAATGGCAGCCACTCGTCGTCGTTCCGGTGGCCCTCGTGCATGTGGTGTGCATCGCACACTGTGCCGTCACACTGTGTGGATGACTCTATTGTTTTGGCTGCCCGTCGGGACTATGCCTGTTGTTCCCGTCTCTCTCATTTTCCTCCTTTGATTGGTGGTCAGTGTTCAGCTTTAGCTTGAGCCAACTGCGGGGACAAGGGGAAACAATGCGTGGAAAGCGCAAGAGAGTGCACGGCGATCATGAGGAGGGCCCTGCGTCCACTGTGCCGCGGGGAGATGGTCGAAGGGGAGCGAGGCCAGAGACCCACAGAGACACAGATCAACCCGCTACGACTCGCAGAAGGGCGAATGAGGTGCGGCGATTAATGTGGGCTATTTACAGTCTGGTGGAAGGGTAATTGTTGCAGGGATTGTCGGAGTCTGTGTAGAATGCGAGGTGGCATCATGTTGTGGGGGTTCCTGGCGGCGAGTGGACGGGAATGGATGTGAGGGAAAGGAGAAACACCGCAGTCATGGACGTACAAGGCAGTTGGCGAGTCCCTCGAAAGGGATGACGGTGTGGAGCAATCCGGTGCACCGCGTCCCAGACTGATGGTGCTCGCCTCGGACAAGGAATGGCCGTACTCGTGGAAATGGAAGGAGAACAAATCCACTCGTGACTGCTACGTGAACTGTGAGGTGGAGCGAGTGTGGCGGATCGTCAAGGGCGATATAACCGAATTGGTTCAGCACTGACGGTGAGCCCTACTTTACGCCTGGGCGGCGTGTGTTGATTGGGACGCCCGGGATCGGGAATTCGATGGCTGCCGGATCGTACCTCCCCTACCAGCTGCTGCACGGCGATGCGGAGCGGATCCCTGCGGTTGCGTGCTTTATTTGTAATTGAGCATTCCTGTTTGACAAGACAACCCAAACGGTGCGAGAATAGGTGGGTACTACAAAATCTAAGAGAGTCTTCTTTTTTTTTTGGCAGCTGTGAGACTCTGCGACAGCGTCCTTGCCGTGCGTGTGGCATCTTTTACCGTTGCTCCCTCGTTGTTTTGGTAAGGGAGGAGGCAAGCGGCTGCGTCGGTGGAGTTGCGCTCCAGTGGGAGAGGGAAGGCACCGACCGCTGACGACGACGGTCTTTGCTGCAGGCGATCTGACGGGACGACGTCACCGGTGTCACAGTCAACCGAGATGGATGAGGGCCGCACTGCGTCTCTGTCCCTTCTCTTCGTCCTCTCAGTCCACTGCAGTCACAACCGCCGCGCGGCATCTGCACGACTACCATCCGGATGTCTGTGAGCCACTCGGAATGTACAATCGGTGTGGAGCCTTTTCCCCGTGACCAAGTGCTGCCGTCTTGCTTTTTTGTTTCCTTCTTTGTGCAATGCCGTGTGCTCATGGTGCCGCTGCCTGCTGTGCAATGCCGACTTGCGTGGACTAAAAACGACGCTTTGATTGCTGGGGACCGGCGAGCTTTCCACTCCACTTCCGCACCACCAACGCCAACGCCTTTCGGACGCGCTTGATGGCTGGCGGTTGTATCGCTGCCACGTGGGTACGTCTCGGTTTTTGTTTTTTGTTCACGGCATCGGGATTGCCCTGTGATGGAGCCATTCGGCAAAAGGAGCGGTGCCAGTGGTCATGTTTCTTTTTTCCGGGATTCCGCCACTCGGCACGGTGGCTGTGTGAGGTTGTGTGGGCGATGGTTTCACTGAAGTGATTGCATCTCCACGGCTTTGCTTCGGTGGTTTTACTGTGATGGGGACTGTCTGTGACCGGATGCCTCTGCGTGCCCCTGTGCTTATTTGCTGTTGTTGCTGCCTTTTCCTTTTCTGACTGTGCAATTAGGGATACTTTGGTTTGAACAGCACAACTATCGTTTCAAGGTATTAGGAATTACTTGCAGTATTAGTAGTATTAGTATTATTTGAATAACGATCTGGCGGAATTGTGTTTCTGGATTTTCCATCTGTAGAAAAGGATTTGCTAGGCAGGAGTTACGGTCGACGGGGCGAGTGCGACACACCACGAGAGCCCTGTTGATACCTGATTGGATCTGTGGATGCGGTCTGCGGTGGGTGCGTGTCCGCACAGCCGTCACCGTGTGCGGCGCAGGGCCACTGCGGCTGTGCGTGTGGCGCTGCTCGTTTTGTTGGCGCTGGTTGCGGCGGCGGCGTGGATGCCCGCGGTGCAAGCGGTGGTGTTGCGACTGCGGGGCGGCACGGTGGACAGAGCCATCACGGTTGGCCACGCCGTGGACACGGTGCTGATGGACGGCGTGTTCATCACGAACGGCGTGGCTGTGGTGTTCGACGTTGCGGCGATGCTTCCCGGCACACTGCGCATCGAACTGAGGAACTGCGTATGCGACGGCGGTGCGCAGATCTACGTGCGGGGCTACAGCGACGAGCCGGCGAGTGACCGGAGCCTGGAGGTGAGTGTGAGCGGGCTGTCCGGGAGCTACTGCTCGCTCGTGTTTGTGCACAACCTGCCGGCACACACGAACGTGACGGTCCGTGACTCGACGATTGTGACGGCGGGGCCGATGCACTACTCGCAGCTGAGCGGGCTGACGGACGCGGTGGCGTCACCGCTTGTGCTGCACGCGACGTCGCTGTTGCAGACGCAGCTGCGTGTGAGCAACACCGTGCTGAGGTCGTTGCAGGTGGGCGGGTCTGCGGTGTACGTTGGCGGCGGCGTGGACCTGCTGTCGAGCGCAGTGGTGCTTGACGGCGTGTTGCTGGAGGCGTCGGGCGGTCCGACCGCGTCCGCGATGCATGTGGCGTCCTCGTCGCGTCTCAGTCTGCGGAGCCACTCGGTATTCTCTGTGACGAACGTGTCGGTAGTGAGCAGCGGCGGCGGCATTGTGCTTGGCGAGCGCCTCGCGGTGATTGATTCGGTGCTGCGCTTCGTGGGCGTTGAGGGGTCTGTTGCGTCGTCGCTGGTGCGCTGCGACGGTGGGACGGTGGATGCCGGCGGGTGGCTGGACCTGCACGACGTGTGGGCGGTGGGCGAGGCGTTGTCTGTGGCGTCGCTGTCGGGGGTGACGCTCAGCGGCGGTGCCGTTTCGATTGCACGCTGCGCTGCCACCGGCGCTACGATTGTCTCCGGGCTGACGATCACGAGCGGCGTCGTGTCGGTGCAGTGCAACCGTGCCGGTGGTCGGGTGCTGCAGAGCAGCGGCGACTACCGCATGGCCGGCCTGCCCTCCGTGAGCGTGTTGCCGTGCGACGGCTGTGCGGCTGCGCTGGCGTGCTTCGATGGACTGACGGCGTCCTTCTCCGAATGCGTGTGCGGCTGCCGTGCCGGCGGTGTGGGCGAGGCATGCCTGCCGTTCGACGTGCCGCTTGCGAGGGCCGGTGGCGGTGCGCAGGACTGCGTGAGTGGCGTGACGCTGACGGAGTCGGTGACGGTTGGCGGCGGGCGTGCGACGGCGTGCTTCGACTCGGTGGTGTTCGGCGGGCCGATCATTGTGGCGGTGGACCTGCGCTCGATGGACGCGTTTGCCGACGCGGTGAACGTGACGCTGCACCACTGCGTGCTTGCGGGCGGCGCGCAGCTGCGGATTGGCGGCCTCAGCGAGAGCACGGCGCACCTGATGCCCCACGCCCTCGTCAACATGACGAACTTGACGTCGCTGGAGGGCACGATCGTGCTGCATGGCGCGATGCCGCTGCACTCGAGTGTGCTGCTGGCGAACTCAACGCTGCGCGCGACGGTTGGCGGGTCGCGGTACGTGCCGATGACTCCTGGCCACGAGAAATCCCGGTACGGCCCCGCGCTTGTTCTGGACGGCGTCCGTCTTCTGTCGACGCGGTTTGTCATGACGCGGTCGACGCTGGTGTGTGGCGGGGGCTCGTGCGCTGCGATCCTCTTGGAGCGCGGCCTCGGCGTGCACCTGTCCAGCGTCTTCTACATGGACAACTGCGCTGTCATGTCGCGGACGCACGTGATGTATGCTTTTGCGTCGGACCTGCGTGTCAGCGGCGGCTCCGTGTTCTCCATACAGAACAGCTCTTGGATTGCGCCGAGCACCGAATACGAAGAAGGCGCGTGTGTGTTTGGGGATGTTTTTTTGGATGGCGGCAGCGTGCTGCAGGTTGTGTCCAGTAATTTCCGTCTTGGCTTCGCCATGCTCATTGCAGAAACGCTGACCGTAACTGGTGGCAGCTGGCTGGTGCACCGCAACAACGAGTTCCGCACCGCCTACGTTGTGTACGTGGCTAAATACGACGGCGTTGCGTTCCGCGATCGGAGTGTGTGGTCGATACTTGACAACAAACTCACGTACGCCTTGTACTCGTCCTTTACGCATATGACAAGCAACTGGCCACCACCATCCGACACGCGCCCGATCATCTACGGCGTGTGCAACGAGGTAATGGGCTCTCCTGTGACGGATTACCGAGAAGGTCTCAATATTGGAGCACCCGTGACGGCACTGGACTGTGGCGCGTGCACCGTGGACGCTGTGTGCTTCGCTCCGAGGACGAGCAGCATCAGCGGCTGTGAGTGTGAGTGCGCTGCTGGCGGCTACGGTGACACTTGTCTGCCAGCTGCTGTTCCGGACGGCCTTGGGCCGCTCCCGCTCCCCGACGCGAAGGACACGGAGGTCCGCTGCGTGCACGGTGGCAGCATCAGCTTTGTGGACTATCCTGATCCTGGTGTGCGTGGTCTGTGCTTCGTCAACGTGACCTTCACCGCTGCGATCGTGCTGGATCTGTGGAGCTTCGACGCACCACAACAGACACTCAACATCACGCTGCTGCAGTGCGTCCTCATGGGCCTGTCGATCAAGGGGAGTGGTGCACGCGTGCACGTGAGCGTGGTCTCCTCGATGCTGGATGCTTGTGAGTTGGAGTTCAGGGGCGATTTCGGTGCGAGCTCCCAGATACTGGTGGCGGGTAGTACGCTTGTGGCGACGTCGGACAACGCCATTTTGTTTGTGGAGTTTACTTTTAATGCGAATATGACCCTGCTGCTACTTGACAACTACATCGAGGCTAATAGGTACGCCATCTATTTCTTTATTAGTGTCGTTGTTGTTGATGGTGGCGGGATCATTGTGAAGGGGAATACGCTGAGCACAACGGAGGAGGACGACGGTGTGGAATCATCTGTTTGCATTAATGCTGTTGGTTTGAAGAACGGCGGCTACTTTGACGTCGAGAACAACACGATGAGGTCAGTCAATGGTGTTAATCTTCTTGGGGATACCACCGTGAGCTCCGCGGGGCTGCTGAGAGTGGCGGACTGCACCTTCGTTGGCGGGACGGAATTTTTTGATCCCGCGCTGGTGTATGTTTCTGGCTCAGTGACAGTCGAGGGTGGTGCGCACTGGCGTGTGGAGGGCAACAGCGTGGCTGCAGCCTCAGTATTGAGTATTCCGTACTCCTGGCAAAAACTTCAGCTGTCGGGCAGCGGCACCACCGTGGCGCTTGCACACAACCGTCAGGTGGACGATAGTTTTTTCGTTGCTGATCTTTCTCTGCCACAGACGATTTTGACGTCACACGCGCGGTTTGTGGTTGGGTGCAACCTGCAGGGCGATGAGGAGGTGTCGTACGAAGATGTGCTTCCGGAGGGCGTGGAGCTGTTCAGATGTGGCACATGCAACGATGACGCGGCGTGCTACATGCCCGGGACGGAGTCGGTGGACCGCGGCTCGTGCTCGTGCAGCTGCAAGGACGGATGGCATGGCGCGTCGTGTCTTCCCTTCGAGGTGCCCGACACGGTTGTGCCGCCCGTGGCGGAGAGAGCCGTCGACGGCGACACGAGCTGCGTGGTGAACCAGACGCTGTCGAGCCTCACGCTGAACATGTGGAGGACGCACCACTGCTACGCGGGTGTGACATTCAGTGGCGTGGGTGCTGCGTTGACATTTTCCTTCAACAGTATGCCGCTGCATCTCCCCATCAACATCACGCTTACTGGGTGCACGTTCCTTTACGGGGCTGTGCTGCAGTTTGTTGGAGATGTTGAGGCCGCCGAGTCATCCGGCGTCCTGATCCGCGTGAGCCAGACGGTGATGCGGTCCTCTGTTGTTGCATTTATTCTTGCTCTCCCGCAGCACTGCGAAATCGCCGTCACGGAGGTTGACGCAGTGCAGTCCTCCGCGGTCCATTTGCCGGACACAGTGAACAACAAGCTGAGCGTATTGTTCCTGAAGAACGTCGTGTTGACTGCGTCCTCGCTGTTGGTCAGCAACGTAAATGCGCATGCATCGAGGTATGATGCGTTTGGTTTGTACTCGATCGGGACGCTGACGCTGGTGGGTGGCAGCTCGCTGTATGTGCGGTACTGCAGCTTTGAGGGATACACACACGTGTTCTACGTGCACAGTCTCAGTGTCAGCGATCACTCTGTTTTTGCGCTGCTCAACAACACAATGGACTCCGGAACAAGCTTC
>NW_001849307.1:15321-17439 GCF_000209065.1 Trypanosoma cruzi | reverse complement strand
AGCTTCTTGTATCAGAAGCAACAATTCAGCGTGTCGGATCACGGCGTGTTGCGCGTTGTGGCGAACAGCGGTCCTGTTTCCAACGCCATTTATGCATCTAACTTGTGGACCGTCCAGCGGTCAAGCTGGCTTGATTGGCGCGACAACAACGTGGGAGTGGGTGCAATGTTCCGTTACTCCCCATTATTTGCTATGAGCATTGACAGCAGCAGTGTGGTGACGCTGACGGGCTGCAAGATGGGCTCGACGGGGTTTTCGGAGTCTCTGCTATCGCAGTCTGACGCCGGCTACCGGCTTGTTGCTGGGTGCCTGACGGTCGCGGGACGGGAGGTGACGACGGCGGCTGAATTGGAGCTCCATGGCATCAATAACGTGACGACGGTTGCCGCGTGCGGGGAGTGCACGAAGGACGGCGACTGCTTTGCCCCGCTGACGACGGCGGTCATTGGCTGCAAGTGCCAGTGCGCTGCTGGAGGGCACGGCGATGTGTGCGTCCCGGCGCCTGTGCCTGTTGGCCCGCCGCCACCGCCACCGCCGCCACTGCGGCCCACGCTGCCACCACCGTCTGTTGGTGAGTGCATCGGCGACATGGTGTACCCCGAGGTTGCACAGTCTTTGGGTGGCGGGCTGTCGTGGCTGTGCTACCGCAACGTGACGTTCAGCGGGGGCGGCATGAGCCTGACGGTGCTGATTGGGGCGATGACGGGCGACGTGGTGAATGTCATGTTCGATGGATGCACGTGGAGGGACGGCGCTGTGCTGTTGCTGTTGGGCAACGCTTATGCCGCTGTGGGGTCGTTGAACATTGTCGTCACCGGCAACACGTTTCGTGACGCGCTGCTCAGTCCGGAGGGTGTGTTTCCACCGCGCACGAACATCACGATCAGCGGGAACCGCTTTTCGGTCACGAGGCTGATCCCTCGGTCGGGATTGGGCCTTAGGAAGCCGTCGTGTGTTGTGATGAATGAGCTGGCGATCAGCAATGACTCCGCGGTGGTTCTGAGCGGCAATGTGTTTCAGACCGTGACGGCATTGTCAAGCGCCATTTACGTCGTTGAATCTTCTCTGAGGGTGTCGTGGCGCTCCCTTTTTGCGGTGGTAGGCAACACGTTTCATATGGCTGGCGGTGACGGTACGCTGATATATCTTGAAGGGTCTGGCCAATCCTCATCGCTGAAGGTGCTGAACAACTCTGCCGTGGTGATCCGAGGCAATCTTGTTTCGAGGTCGGTGAGGTACATTTTATTACTAATTTTGGCATTACGTGTGGAGTCTCTGTCGGCAGTTGTGTTTCAGGGCAACGACATGCAGGGAAGCTCGGTTGTGTTTATCTCAAGCGAATCCTCCAACATTTACTACGACTCTTGGCTGCAGTTGAGCGACAACCTCTGCCGCGTGTCCCCATCGGATGCGTTTGCTTTTTTTAACCCCACGGTGAGTCTCCGCGATTCCACGGTGACTGTGTCCGGCAACCAATTCATGTCCAGCACGGGCACGCCGAAAGTGCTGCGGATATTCTCAGGGTCAACCGATCTTACAAACGGAGCGATTGTGGCCGCGTGCAACACTGTGAACGGCGTTGAGGAAGCGAACTACATTATTCCGTCCGCGTACAATGCCACCATTCTGACCTGCAGCGACCCATGCACTATTGCGACGTCGTGCTTCCCTGCGTACACGACGACGGCCTCGAGTGATGGCTGCGCCTGCAGGTGCGCGGAGGGAGGCCACGGCGATGCGTGCCTGCCCGTCGCTGTCCCCGAGCCACCGAGCACCGACGGCGCCGACCTTTGCGTGCGCGACGTGCGTGTGAATGTGGAGGTGAACGTCAGTTTCGGGACGTCGGTGGTGTGCTACGTTGGTGCGACCTTTGCGGCGGACGTCGTGGTGGACGTGGAGTCGATGTCAGGGAGCGTGCGCAACGTGACGCTGGCAAACTGCACGTTTGTGGGCGGAGCGAGCCTGTACGTTGTTGGGTGGCGGCCCGACCCGCCTGCTGGAGAGCGCGCCGATGTGTTGATCAGCGGGCTTGAGTCGCGCTCTGGCGGCGGTGTGTTGGTGGCGAACCGATTTCCGCCGGGCTCGCGCGTCACTGTGGTGGACTCGGTGCTGGTTGCA
>NW_001849307.1:13727-15221 GCF_000209065.1 Trypanosoma cruzi | reverse complement strand
GCGGTGTCTGTGCGTGGGGCTGTGAGCGTGTCGGCCTCCGCAGTGGCGCTTGTGCGGAGCGACTTTGTGTCGACGGAGGACTACGCGGTGGCGTTTTATTCGACGGTGAGTCTGGCCGACGGGTCGATGCTGCTGGCGAAGGGCAACGTGCACGACGGCGTCTCGAGGGAGATGCTCTACGCCACTGGCGCCGTGACCGCTGCTGGGAGCACGCTGAGCTTTGTGCGCAACCGAGCGCTGCTGCCGCGGATGCTATCGCTGAGCCTGTCGCTTGCGGCTGGGGCGCATTTGAGGGTGGCGTGCAACGACGCTGGTGGGCGTGTCCTGTCGACGGCGGAGGAGTACGCAGCGGCTGGTTTTGGCGACGCTGGGAGCATCGACGTTGTTGGGTGCGACGACTGCGACAGGGACACTTACTGCTACGCGCCCGGGACGGTGTCTGCGAGCATGAGGAACGGTGTGTGCGTGTGCGCGTGCGGCAGCGGCGGGTACGGCGAGGCGTGCGTGCCTGTGGGAGCTCCCGCGCTGCCGCCTGCCATGGGCACTGTGCTGAGTGTGTTTGTCCGCGAGGGCGTGACGGTGCGGTCGGTGTTCGTTGTGCCTGCCGGTGCGAGCGAGGTGACGCTGCGCCACGTTGTGCTGGACGGCGTGAGTCCGGTGCTCTACGTGCCGTGGATGGCGCGAGACGGCGTGCGGATCGTTGTGCAGAACGTGTCGCTGCTGAACGGTGCCGTGCTGTACTTGATGGGCGGTGGAGCGTTGCGCGGTGCGGTGTCGGCGGGGAGCGACGAGAGCGGGCCGGTGGAGCTGTCGATTTGCGATGTGGAGGCGCTGAACGGTGCGCTTGTGCTGACCGGCACGTTCCCTGCGGGGTCCGTGCTGACGGTGGCGGACTCCCTGCTGGTTGCCGCGAGGCCGACGCCGCTTGTGTATCTTCCCGGCTCGCGGTCCTCGCCGTACGCACCGGTGCTGGTGCTGTCGGGCCTGCGGCTTGTGCGGTCCGTGCTGGTTGTGTACGGCGTGGCCCTCGTGACCGTGATGACTGGTGGGCGGACGGTGGTGGTGGACGGCGCGGTGCTGGAGCTTGTCGGTGGCGGTGTTGCGCTGGACGCGGCTGTGCTCGGTGGCGACTATGCGTTGTACGCGAGTGCGCGTGTGGTGGCGTCTGGGGGCGCTGTGCTGCGCGTGTCGGGGAGCCAGGTGTACGCCGCGCATGGGCTGGTGTTTGACAGCGGAGTGGAGGCCAACGCGTCCGCCGTCGTAGTGAACGACAACGCCGGTGCGCTGACCGATGGCGCGCTGCTGGAGCTGCGGGGGTCGGCGTCGTTTGTTTCCGGGTCGTGGCTGTCGGTGCGCGGCAACAGCGTCAGTGGCAGGCTTCTGTCGGTGCCGTCGTACCCGCGTGGTGCGGAGCTCGCACAAAGCACACTGACGCTCCACGGGAACGCCGGCAGTGGGCACGTCGTGATGGACGGCACCGTAGAGCTTGGGGGC
>NW_001849307.1:11919-13627 GCF_000209065.1 Trypanosoma cruzi | reverse complement strand
AGGGCGATGTCGGTGTCGTGTCGCTGCCGCTGTGCTGAGGGCGGGCACGGGCGCGACTGTCTGCCGGTGTACCTGCCGCACGTGGACGGGTGCAACCGCACGCCTGTCCTGCCGCTGCTGAGCCACACGGCGACGCTGACGGAGACGCGCAGCCTGACGCCAACGTGGACGCCGAGCCTGAGCAGGACGCATTACGGGTCGACGGAGACCCTGCAAGTGACGGAGACGGTGGCGCTGCCGCCCACGCGGACCCCGACGGCGTCGGTGAGCAGCACGCTGTGGTGGAGCGATGTGGCGTGCCCGACGCTCGCCGTGACGACGACGGCGGCTGGTGGGAGCCTGACGCAGAGCGACATCCGCGGCGGTGGGAGCGCCTTCCCGACATGGCTGATGGTGGCGCTGCCACCGCCGTTTCGGTGGGCACGCGACCCGAAGATCGGCACGCACCTGAGCTTCGTGCCGGTGTCGACGGCGCAGCCGAGCGGGTTTGGTGGTCCGTGGGGAGCGATGCTGCGCAACGCGACGTGGATGCGCAACGCGACGAATCCGTCCACCGTCCTGGGGCTGGCTGTGCCCGTGCACCGCGGTTACTTCATTGCTGCCGACGAGACGATAGTTATTCGCTGCGACGCTGTGGCGGTTTTCGGCGGCTGCAAGGGTGTGCTGCTTGGGTCCTTCACGATCAGGTCGAACACGTTGCCCGCTGCTGCCAGCGCCCTCTCGGCGATCACCGGCGTTGTTGCGGGTGCGGCGGCTGTTGCCATGGTGGTGACCGGCGGGCTGGGCTCCATCCTGGAGATGCAGGCACTTGGCGTGTTTGCGAGGATGTCATGTGCCTCGTCGCAGGAGCGTGCGAGCACCGTTGCGCTGCAGTACTTCCTGTCGGTGTTCGCTGCCCGTGACCCGCTGTGGATGGTGTTGGGCAACGCGCTGCTCGCCGCTGTGTTCGGGTGCGTGCACTGCGGTGTGACGGCGGCCTTCCAGCGGTGGCGCGGCGTGGACGCGGCGAGTGCGTGGGCGGCGATGCGCTTCCCGAGCCTGACGTACGTTGTGGCGCACGCGATGCATCTCGGCATATTCTTTGGCTCCGTGCTCGCACTGGCGATGCCCGACGCCCGCGTGCAGCACTGCGTGATTGGTGTCGTTGGCGTGCTGTACGGTGTGGCGTTCCCTGCTGGTGTGTGCTACTTGATTGCCCGCCACACGGGCGCGAGCTTCACGAAGTACTGGCAGTTTTTGAGGAAGCCGCTGCACGAGCGCCTGCTGTACCCCGTCGGGTATTGGCACCCTGCGGCGCAGCAGCGGATGTACGGCGGCATGCTGACGAACATGAGGGGCAGTTACGTGTACTGGTGCGTGTTCCAGCTGTCGGCGCTGTGCGTGGTGGGTCTGATTGCTGCTGTGCAACCGTCCGTGGGAGGCTGCCACGTCCAGTACTTCTGCATGGCTGCTGTGCTGATTGCGGGCGCGGGCGTGGTTGCCTTCACGAACATGATGCGCTCGGCCTTCCTGACGGTGATGCACACTGCGAGCTTTGTGCTCCTTTCGGCGCTGTGCGTGATCAGCGCGGCCAACCATCTTGCGCCGAGCGACGGCGGTGCGAGGGCGTACGTGGCTATCGTGCTGCTGCTGACCATTGTGCTGCTTGCGATCACTGTGTACAGCGTCATTGTGTGGTACTTGGAGGACCGCCACTGGCAGGAGCTGC
>NW_001849307.1:5178-11819 GCF_000209065.1 Trypanosoma cruzi | reverse complement strand
ACCCGCGTCCCAGACTGATGGTGCTCTTCTTGGACAAGGGAAGGGCCGTACTCGTGGAAATGGAAGGAGAACAAATTCACTCGTGACTGCTACGTGAACTGTGAGGTGGAGCGAGTGTGGCGGATCGTCAAGGGCGATATAACCGAATTGGTTCAGCACTGACGGTGAGCCCTAATTTACGCCTGGGCGGCGTGTGTTGACTGGGACGCCCGGGATCGGGAATTCGATGGCTGCCGGATCGTACCTCCTCTACCAGCTGCTGCACGGCGATGTCGAGAAACTCCAATTTGTTGTCTGCAGTTTTGGTGGAAGTACGAAGTAATTGTGTGACAAGGCCATCAAGACGGTGACAAGATACGTGGGTAGAGGAGCATCCACGGACGTTTTGTATGATTTGTGGGATTGTGTGATGAAAGGGCATATTACCTACGATGTGACAGAGAAAGGGACACCGCCAGCGAGCTATTTTGTGTCTAGCACCGGATGGGGCATGATTGTGGTGTCACCCCCAAACGAGGGCAACTGTGATGAGTGGGAGACGCAAGTAAAAGCCGAGTGAATCATCGTGAATTGCCCTGACGAGATGGATGTGAAGGCGATGTGTGCATGGATGGAGCGCAATGGGACTACGGATGGGCAAGCGGAATACTGGAGGATGGTCGAAGAACGCATGGATAAGGTGGGGCCGATTCCACGTTACGTCTTTGATGCCAATAAGTTTGTTGCACACTCTGCTGCCATTGAGGATGCCTTGGATGGGATCAATTCCCGGGACGGTGAAAAGCACTTTACACATCGGGGAGTGAGACTGTGGTATTCTGGGGATCCGCCTCAAAAACTTGTGAGTGTTGTCAGAGCAAGAGGAGAAGTCGGTGCTGAGGTATTTCGTAACGCACCGATATCTGTTTGCCTCGGGCGTCGAATAGCGCACTATTTTGGGAGACGCGATGAGTGATGGGGATTTAGTTCTGTTGCTAGTATTGGGGAAGAGGAATACTCTTTTGTCTGAATGTGTGGAAGGGTTTGGCTTGCGCGCATTCATGTTTGGGGTGAGTTTGTCAGTGCATTAGTAGAGGAACTCAAGGAGCTGAGGCCACCAGCACGTCGTGGAGGACAGTACGCAGTGCTGAAGGCGATCCCTGAATGGCACCCCGCCGAGTTGTATGTGGATCGGCTGCAATGGAATACCACACAAATAATAATATAAAGCATCGGCTGCTGTGCAAACCGGCGGGTGCAAGCTTTCCGCTGGTGGACTTTTTTTTTTCTTTGTGAAGTTACTGAGGAAGACGCTGTTTGGGCTGCGGATTACTACGGCGTGTGGGCACCACACCACCGCCAGCACTGCGAGGCGGTTCACTGAGTGTCTGGCGGCTTATTTTGATGGCTGGGAGGAATTATCCCGAGACATGTCGTGGGAGATTATTTATGTGCAGCACGCAGACAGCACGCCGATGAATGGCTGGCAGAGATGTGATGTCGTCAATCCCAATAGTGTGAGCGACGATGAAGGCTGTGAAATGGCGGGGTTCTGGAGGGAAAAGGTGCGCCAGTACCAATTGTCAATATCATCCGGAGACTTTGGAAGAGACGCAGCTCTCCGAAGTGAGGAATAACCACGGAAATAGGAGAA
This sequence comes from Trypanosoma cruzi, assembly GCF_000209065.1. Lineage (NCBI taxonomy): Eukaryota > Euglenozoa > Kinetoplastea > Trypanosomatida > Trypanosomatidae > Trypanosoma > Trypanosoma cruzi. The sequence continues at coordinate 10,186 of NW_001849307.1, read as the reverse complement.
CAAATTTGGGAGGGAAAGGGACGGTTTGATTTCTGGTAAAAAGTAATGTGGGATATAAATTTTTTTTGATGCTTGTGTGTGCATGCATACAGTGCAGGTGCACCAGCGGCATGCGGCAGCACCGCACACGAATGCGAAAAACGTCCAACGCTATCGAATTTAACAGTGACAGAATAAACTAGGGAGGGAGTGGGGTTGTTTGGTTTCTGGTGAAAAACATTGGGTGATTTCTATATAGTATGTTAGTTGTGTGTTTGCATAAGCGGCATAATTGGAGAATTGCCCCGGTATGAGGGAATCATTGTGGCTGGCGGTGTCACGGTGTTACTGCATTGTCCATTTTCTTCTGTTGTGTTCGAAGTCCCATCACTAACAGAAGCATCTTAAAGGGATTGCCGAATAAGTTGTATTGAGGAAATGGTGCACTCCGTGTGACCGCATGGAGTGAGGCGGCGCGTCATGGCTGGGTGAGGATCCGCTTCGGCGTGTGTGGCTCTGTGGTGATTGCTCGCTCCGTGTGCGTTGTGTGTTGGCTGCGGGGCTGTGGCCGTATCCCGTTGGCCGTGGGACTGAACTGGAGGCGGTGGCGGTGTGTCTCTTCTCTTCCATGGTGGGTGGCTGCTGGCGGTGTGTGCGTTTGTTGTGTGGAGGGCCGAATCCTCTCACCCGCGGACTGACGGCACTGCGATGGTGTTTGTGTGTGTGAGGGCTGGTGTGGAGTCGCCGGCCAGGGCGAGGGCCGTGGCGGTGTCTTTCCCGCTTGTCGTTTGTTCCTTCCGTGTGCTTTTTTTGCTGCTTCTTGCCTTTCCCTCGTCATCCTCTCCTTCTGTTTTTCTGCGTGGAGTGGCCGCATGCTCACGGGCCATTTTGATCGTAATTGCCTCCTGACGGCATCCATCTCCCTCCGCCTGTCTGTCTGTCTTTCGCTGTTGGATGAGGCGTGTTGCACCGCGTGAGGGCTGGCGCGCACACACCGACGGCCTGTCGCGAATTGCCGTGTTGCTGCTCTTTTCTGTGGGCGATGGTCCTCCGTGCCGTCCCTTCCGGATTGTCTTGTCTCCTGCTCTCTGCGTGGGTGCTCTGCTCTGCTCCCCACTGACGTGTCTGATGTATTGCCGCTGTCGCTGTCTCCTCCACTTGTTGAACACACACAGAAGGAAAACAAGCGCTAATCGCCACCGTGAAATTCGAAGGCTCTGAAAGGACCAACAGCACACACACCGCCCACACACACATATTTATATGCTCTCACGTGTTGCTGCAGTGAAGGCATCCCGCACACACAACCGTCGCCGCGTGACCGGATCCAGCGGAAGGAGGAGGGAAGAAGGGAGAGAGTGAGCCGCAGAGGCCCAGCATGTCACGGCATGCGTTTACTTCTGCGGTGCTGCTCCTTCTCCTCGTCGTGATGATGTGCTGCGCCACTGGTGGATCTGCGGCCGCATCGACGGGGGAGAATTAAGTGATTGCGCGGCTGCTGTGGGTGGCTTTTATTTTCGTTCCGGGACGAACGCATTTGGAACCGAAGGGTGGGACTGGTGCAAGTGAAAGGAGGGATTCGTTTGGATCGCTCGCTCTTGTGGGTGTCGGTGGAGTGACGGTTGTCTTTGATGGGGGTTACACGACGCTTAGTGATAGCGATGGGGCACCGAGTGGGCTTTCTCATGCGGATATTGTGGCGGGTTCCATCTTTTTTGCGTGGAATTTGTCGTCTTTTTTTGGCGAGTTTGATAATGGCCGGAATACACACGTCGTGTTGAGCACAGCGAATATAAAGGGTGGTGTAGGCTCCGCGTCCAATCCCACGACAATTGAGAGCGGCAATAGGGCGTTTCTTTGTGCGGGAAGCTAGCAAATGTTTGGTACGAATGGTGGGTTCAATTGGGCATTGAGAGACCGTGATGTTCAACTGGTTGTGGGTGAATTCACGCAGCCCAATGACGGCAGACGGAGCGAGCTGATCCACTGGTGTGAACCCAAATTGCTGTGATCACAGATCATTCCCGAGACTCACGAACGCGGCGCGAATGGATTGATGGTTTTTGACGGCTCAGTTGTTTTGAAGGACACGCTTGTGTCCCCGTGATTGCGTATAACGACGAAAAAGACGATTTCTCTATGATCATCTGTTAGAGGGACGGCGGCAGCAGCTGAGTGCTTTCAAAGGGCTTTCTTCCTGCGGACTGCATTGACCTTCTCATTGCCGAGTGGGAACAGGGACAACTTCTCGTGATTACTCATTGCTATGGGAGCCGGTACTGCAGAGTGCACGAGTCACGTGACAAGGGGACAATGTGGGTGGAAGTACCCGGGGCAATTGCGGGCGTATGGGCCAATTCAAAATCGGGTAGTTGGGACATGAGCTTGCGTGTAGGAGCCATTTTCACTGCGACCGTTGGAGGAAAGAGCGTCATGCTGTAGGCTTGGAAAGTGAGCTCCCCGTGGTGGGAGAGTGAGGCCCATGTGCTCTACGTTTGGGTGACTGACAGCAACCCCGTGTTTTGTGTTGGACCGGCTTCTATGGACGCTGCTCTGAATAAGCCGATTGCCAACGCTCTGCTGTACTCGGATTGTGCGTTGTACCTTGTGGAAGCGAGGCACAATGAAGAGAAAAGCAGCCTGTTTCCTGTCCCTCTGACGGAGGAGCTGCGGATGATCACGTCCATCCCCCGTAATTGGGCGGACGTGGACGCTTCCTTCTCCGCGTCGCCCGTAAGTACGGTGGGTCTGGTTGGATACCTGTCTAACGCAGGCACTGCCAACACGTGTATCGACGAGTGCCGTTGCGTGATTGCAACGGTGACGAATGGCAAGAATGTCACAAATGGGCTTCAATTCGCAGGGCAATGTTGCCCCGTGAACCGTTGGGAGGATAATAATCACTGTGGCTTTGTGAATTACGACTTCGCTCTTGTGGCGACGGTGGCTATTCGCGAGATACACGCAGGTGCCAAGAGTATCCCTTTGATTGGCGCGAAGGGAGCAGGCCGCACTGTGCACTTTTGGCTGTCGCACAGCCATGAAAGGAGTAGGGGGGTGATGTTCAACGCAAACAAACACACCGGCTTTTGGGAGTTGAACAAACAATAACGAGTGATGCTCACGCTGCAGGACCGGCAACAAGGCCTTCGTATAGATCAATGGTGAGTGTGTGTGTGGGATGCTGAAACGACATCACCATCGGGAAAGGGGCCACGCGCGAATTCACACTTTTACATTGGAGGGGATGGAAGCAGTGCAAGCGACACCGGGAGCCAAAACAAGTGTGTGACAGTGACGAGTGTCTTCTTGTACAACCGCATATTGACCAGGGAAGAAACCACAAAAGTTGGTGCCAGCAACCTTGCTCTTCCAGAGTCTCTTTCTGGGAAAATGCTTGAAGGGCCGGATGATCCAGCGGGAACTGGCAGTGGCTCCAAAGATGGAAACGCCTCTCAGCTCACGAACAACACCTTTTTGGAGAAGGGCTCTAGTGGCTACGGCACGGTGCGTGTGTGTGTGTGCCTCGGATCTTGTTGCTTCTCTTTCTGGGGCTGTGGGCATTGCAGCTCTCAGCTGTGTGAGACGGTGGGAGTGGAGCTGCGACTCTTCGTGGAAAAGGGTGTGCAGCTCCTCAGGAAGACTCAATGCACTCCGTTGAGGACCTTTTAAAATCCCTTTTGTTTTCACCTCTGGATATAATGTGCTCCTGGTGCTTTGTTGGAGGGATCAGAACCCCTGCCTTTTTACTATTTTTTAATTTATTTTTCGTTTGTCGCTAGCTGCACACTCTCATGAGCGACGTGTTTCCCCCTGTTTTATTTGCTTTTTTTGCACCGCACGCGGTGCCGGCCTCATTGCTGTGCAGTCCCACGGACTGTACAAAACGAGGGGTGGAGGAAGAGGCCGAGTGCCTCATGAAATGTGAGGGATTTCGTGTGGACACGTGGAACACTGCGATCTTTTTTTTTCTCTCTGTAAGAAACATATGGAGATGCACAATCCCTGCTGCGCTGAGGGATACATGAAATGAAAGTCCACTGAGGTGATTTATTTTTATTTTTTTTTTCTTTATTATAATTAATTAATTATTTATTTATTTCTGCTGAATCTACGCCTTTTTTTTTTTTTGGTTTTCTGTATTTGGCAATTCGCTGCGGCTTGTTTTATTATTTGCTGTGTTGAATGCCACTATGTGTCTTTTTGCCCCATTGGGTGCCCCACTGCTAGCTGTGCAGTTGACACTCCCTCATCACTTTTTCTTTTCCGCTAGAAGCATCGATGGTCCGCGACGACGATTGTTCTTGTTCCCCATTGCGATGGTACGAGGGTGATTGGGCGCCCTGATGAGTGCAGTCGGAGGGGACCGGATGGTGTGCGCCGTGCCTCACTGTGAGTGTGGGGCGCCACCGCCACGACCTGCTGTGAGGCGTAACGCTATTTCTTCGGGGCAGGGGTAAGTAAAGGACTGTGGTGGAATTGGGTGCGCCTCGTTCTTCTTGTAGCGGCCGTGGGTGTGCTGTTCGCATTGCTGTTTTGCGGTACGATTTGGATGGCGGTGCTTCTGCGTGTGCCTTCTTGAATGCACTGTGCGGCGGGCTTCTCTTCTCCATGTCCTTGCCCTTTTGTGAGTGGGGGTGAGTGTGGGTGGCTGTCGACCTGCCCCGAGCATTGGGGTCCTCCATACACGTGTGGCTCATCTTGGCAGCCTCTCGCAGCGTCCATGCCTCGTGACAGGGAAAGAGGAAAGAGTAGCGTGATTCCTCGTGCCATAGACCTATCAACTTTTGAGGAGTTGGAGTGAGGCCAAGGGGACAAGCGTGTGTGTCTTCACCTTCTTGCGGGAGGACGCGCAGAGGTTGGTTTTCTTTTGTTACTTTGTTCGGTCACTGTGTCTGTGTTGACGTTATTTGTTTGTTCTCCAGAGGCATTCATTGTGCGATTTGTGCGTGTTTGGTGTCCAACGTTTTCAGCACCACCGAATGGCGTGTTGCGCAGGATCGGAATACATGGATGTGCGAGAGCATCG
>NW_001849307.1:0-5078 GCF_000209065.1 Trypanosoma cruzi | reverse complement strand
GAGGCTGAATGATTTCCTACGGAATTATTTTGACGGCAGGGGCGTTGAGGAATTCAATGAGAACGTCTACATGAAGGACTTTTTAAGTAGCCCCAATGAGTTCATTCAAGACGAAGTGTTATTGAGCACAATAAAGGCATCGCCACCATACCAAGAGCTAAAAATAGAGCGTGAGGAGTTTTACATGCTATTGGAGGCCTTACATAACCTTAACAGAGAATTTATTGTCACTCTCAGGCAGTGGAGGGACTTTAAAAGAAAGGATACGGTCATTCCTCTTGCAAGGGCACAAATAAACACAGCCTATTCTCAGGCACTGAGAGAAGAGAGACGGAAGGAAGAAGAAAGGGAAAGGCGAGAACGACAAGAACTGGGAATTGACGTTTCCACTGGGATTAATTATGCGGTGTTTGAAGGAAGGGTTTGCGTGGATGAAATGAAGCTGAATGACTTTCTTACAATGGAATTGGACGGCAGGGGCGTTGTGGCCACCAATCGGAGTGTTTTGCTTAAGGAGTTTTTTAAGGACCCCAAGAAGTATATTTGCGATGCGGGAGTATTGAACGAAATACAGGCATCCGATCATTATGCGAGGATGGGGAGGGCTGTAAGGGATGAAATGGACATGGAAGAGGATGTACACAAGCTTTACAAAAATGGTGTGGACAATCTACTGAAGTGTTTGGTGGCTGCGGAGGTAAAGGCAAGTGTTCATGAAATCAACAAAAGGTTTTTGGATGCAGCAGCCGAGGAAGCGAGGAACCCAACGACGTCGAGTTCACCGATATACCTGGAGGGATGCTACGAGTCTGTGTACAATGCGAGGTGGCACCATGTCGTGGAAGTTCCTGGCGGCGAGGGGACGGGAATGGAGGTGGAGGAGGGGGAACCACCGCAGTCATGGACATACAAGGCAGTTGGCGACACTCTCGAAAAGGATGACGGTGTGCAGCAATCCGGTGCACCGCGTCTCAGGCTGATGGTGCTCACCTCGGACAGGGGATGGCCGTACTCGTGGGAATGGGAGGAGCATAAATCCACTCGTGACTGCTACGTGAACTGTGAGGTGGAGCGAGCGTGGCGGATCGTCTTTGAGGATCTAAGCGAATGGTTCAGCACTGACGATGAGGCCGACTTTGAGCCCAAGAAGCGTGTGTTGATTGGGACGCCCGGGATTGGAAAGTCGATGGGTGCCGGCTCGTACCTCCTCTACCAGCTGCTGCACTGCGATATCAAGAAACTCCAAGTGGTAATCCACAGTTTTGGTGGAAATACGACGTACGTGTTTGACAAGACCATCCAGACGGTGACAAGATACGTGGGTGGAGGACCATCCAAGGAATTTTTGTGTGATTTTTGGCATTTGAAGATGAAAGGGTATATTATTTACGATGTGACAAGGCAAGGGAAACCGCCAGCGGAATATTTTTTGCCTGGCCCCGGATGGGGCATGATTGTGGTGTCATCGCCAAGCGTGGGCAACTATGATGAATGGGAGAAACAAAAAGGAGCCGCGCGAATCATCATGAATTGCCCCTCCGAGATGGATGTGGAGGCGATGTGTCCATGGATGAAGCGTGATGAGACTGCGGAGAAACAAGCGGGATACTGGAAGATGGTCAAAGAACGCATGGATAACGTGGGGCCGATTCCACGTCACATCTTTGATGAGAAAATTTATATTGTTCGCTTGGGTGCCGTTAATGGGATCAGGTCTGGGATGGGATCAAGTCTGGGGATGGTGAAAAGCACTTTACACATGGGGGAGTGAGACTGTGGGACTCCGAGGATCCGTCTCAAAAGCTCGTGAGGGTTGTCCGAACAAGAGGAGAAGTCGGTGCTGAGGTATTTCGTAACGCACCGATATCTTTTTGCTTCGGGCGTCGAATACCGCACTATTTCTGGAAACGTGATGAGTGAGAAAGGTATTCTTTTCTGTTGCTAGTATTGGGGAAGAGGAATACTCTTTTTTCTGAATGTGTGGAAGGGTTTGACTTGCGCGCATTCATGTTTTGGGGAGTTTGTCGGTGCATTATTGGAGGACCTCAAGGAACTGAGGCCACCAGCACGTCGTGGAGGACAGTGCGCGGTGCTGAAGGCGAACCCTGAAGGCCACCCCGCCGATTCATATGGATTGGGTTCATTGAAGAATCCTTCTGAGAGGGAAAATATAAAACATCGGCTGCTGCGCATACCGGCGGGTGCAGGCTTTCCACTGGTGGACTTTTTTTTTCTTTCTGAAGTCACCGCGGAGGACGCCGGTTGGGCTGCAGATGACTACGGCGGGTGGGCACCACACCACCGCCAGCACTGTGGGGCAGTTCACTGAGTGTCTGGCGGCATATTTTAATGGTTGGGAGGAATTATCCCGAGACATGTCGTGGGATATTATTAATGTGCAGCAGGCAGACAGCACGCCGATGAATGACTGGCGGAGATGTGATGTCGTCAATCCCAATAGTGTGAGCGACGTTGAAAGCCGTGAAATAGCGGCATTCTGGGAGGAAAAGGTGCGCCAGTACCAAGTGTCAATATCATCCGGAGACTTTGGAATAGAAGAGACAAATCCCTCCGAAGTGTGGAGGAACCGTATAAATAGTAAAAAAAAAAATTGGGGAAAGGGGCAGTTTTGATTTGTGGCAAAAAATATTGTGGGAGTTATATATTTTTGGATACTTGTGTCTGCATACGGTGCGGGTGCACCATCCCCATGCGGCAGCACCGCACACAAATGCCCAAAATGACCAACGCTATCGAACACAATAGTGGCAGAAGAAAATTAGGGAGGGAAAGGGGTTGTTTGGTTTCTGGTGAAAAACATTGGGTGATCTTTATATGGTATGTTGATTATGTGTGCATACGAGGCATAATTGGAGAATTGCCCTGGTATGAGGGAATCATTGTGGCTGGTGGTGTCGCAGTACTACTGCATTGCCCATTTTCTTCTATTGTGTTCTGATTCCCATCACTAACAGAAGCATTTTTAAGGGGATGGACGACGAATAATTTCTATTGAGGAAAAAGTGCGCTCCGTGTGACCGCGTGGAGTGAGGCGCCGCGTCGTGGATGGATGAGGAATTAATTTCGCGTGTGGCTCTTTGGGTGATTGCTGGCTCCGTGTGCGTTGTGTGTTGGCGGTGGGTTACTTTTTCTCTTCCATGGCGGACTGGCAGCATTGCTATGGCGCGTGTGTCTCTTCTCGTTCTTGTCCATTGGTGGTTGATTGCTGGCTCTGTGTGCGTTTGTTGTTTGGAGGGCCGAATCTTCTCACCCGCGGACTGACGGCACTGCGATGGTGCCTGTGTGTGTGAGGGCTGGTGTGGAGTCGCCTGCCAGGGTGTGGCCCTTGGCGATGCTTTTCCCACCTGTCTTTTGTTTCTTTTGTGTGTGTTGTGCTGCTTCTTGCTTTTCCCCCTCTCATCCTTTTCTCCTCTTGTGTTCCTGCGTGGAGTGGCCGCATGCTCACGGGCCATGTTGATCGTGAGTGCCTCTTGACGGCATCCATCTCCCTCTCTCTCTCCGCCTGTCTGTCTGTCATTCCCTGTTGGGTGTGGCGTGTTGCACCGCGTGAGGGCTGGCCCGCACACACCGACGGCCCGCCGTGACTTGCCGTGTTGCTGCTCTTTTCTGTGGGTCATGGTCCTCCGTGCCGTCCCTTCCGGATTGTCTCGTGCCCCGCTCTCCGCGTGGGTGCTCTGCTCTGCTCCCCACTGACGTGTCTGGTGTATTGCCGCTGTTGCTGCTGTACTCTCCACTTCTTGAACACACGCATATACACGTTAGGAAAGAAAACAAGCGCTAATCGCCACTGTGAAATCCGAAGGCTCTGAAAGCACCAACAACAGCACACACACACCGCCCACACACACATATTTGTATGCTCTCACGTGTTGCTGCAGTGAAGGCACCCCGCACACACAATTATCGCGGCATGACCTGATCCAGCGGAAGGAGGAGGGAAGGAAGAGAGAGTGAGCCGCAGTGGTCCAACATGTCCCGGCGTGTGTTTGCTTCCGCGGTGCTGCTGCTAAGAGTGATTGAGAGAATTTGATCATCTTTACTGGATGGGATTCGGTTTCTAATTTAATGGATGTCGCGAGGAAGGCGGGTTACGACTCGTTCCGTGCACCTTCTCTTGTTGAGGTGGATGGTGTTGTTGTGGCTGTTGCTGAAGCACATTACAAGAACTCCAAAGATAGCGAATTGTATGTTGAAGTTGCCGCAAAGTGGTTGAAAGGGAACGAAAAGAAGTGGATGATAGGGAAGTCGTTGGGATGGATCATTTTGACACCAAAGTTGACCGTCTGTTGGGCTCCACTAGTATTGTGTATTATGGCGAAATGAATGTTCTTTTTGGTGGTTGTGGCATGTAAAGGGCTCCATTGACGGATGTGGCTGGTGATGACTATAGGATGGCCAGGTACGCGAGTGGCAAGGTTTCAGCTGGATGTGGTAATAGGAAGATGAAGGCGTTTGAGTGGGATTACGATAGCACATCGAATCCTACCGGCCTTTTAAGGTACTGCAAACCCCATCCCGGACGCTTCAAACAATTTTTGGGTGGTGGCAGCGCAGGCGTTAGGCTGGAGGACGGTGGTCGCTATGTGCTGCCTATTCAGTTATTGAATGGTGATGGAAGGAGCGTTTCTTTGACTATCCTTGCCAAGGGTTTTACGCATGATTGGGAGTTTTCGGATTATACGGCTCCCGAGGACTGCATCCAGCCTGCGGTCCCTGAATGGGAGGGCAAAGGTCTCCGCATGATGACGTCGTGTGGGGACGGCAGCTGCAGGGTTTAGAGGGCGGACGAAAAGGGGAGTCGGTGGACGGAGGCATACGACCCTCTTTCACACGTGTGGGGCAACTCACTGACGCGTCCGGGGCACGGCGTGCAGGGTGGCCTTGTCAGCGCGACGATCGATGGACAGAACGTCGTCCATTTCGGCCAGCCGGTATATTCCTGGAAGGAGGGAGAAGAAGCGGGTCGAGTAGACTTGCGGCTGACGGAAATGCAGCGAATTTATGATGTTGGGCCGATATCCGCTGAAAATGAGAAGTTTGCCGCCAGCACTCTGCTT
>NW_001849306.1:60108-63673 GCF_000209065.1 Trypanosoma cruzi | reverse complement strand
ATAATAGAAAAAAAGCATGCACAGAGCAAATCAATAAACGATCCACTCCACTGGGACTTGTTTTCCCGGTGTGCCGCAGCACCGACGCTCGCTCAATAATAATAAGAAAGTAAAATGAGAAAAAAGCAGCATCAGAAACAAAGAGTGCCCTCAGAGACGGCGATGACGGCTGTGGTATGGCTGATAGCGACGCTGCCTGTCAACGTCGGCCAGTCGGCCACTGGAGCTGGAGCCGCGGAAGAACTCAACGGAGCCTCTTAACAGCCGGTTGCATTTGTTGAGAGGAACAGAGGACCTCACCGATGGGCCGCTGCAGTGCGTACTCGTAAGGAAGACTTCCTCTGTGAGAGTCTCAGCACCGCACGTGACAATGGCAGAGGCGCCGCTGGTGGTCAGGAGACACTGACCGGTCGGTAACGTCACGTTCTCGCACCCCACAATGCACGCATCGTCAGTGCAGGACATCTGCACAAAGTACGATGGGGACGGTCCTGGGGCACTTGTGGTTGTCGTGGTGGTTGGCTCGGGAGTGGCTCCGGGGCCGCCGACCACCGCGGAGCTCACCCCCTCCTTGACAAGGCATTGGTTCGAGCCCTTTGCAATGCGGATGTAGCCATCCTCGCCCCAATGCGTGGTCCACGAGTTCTTGATGATCCAGTGCGGCACTGTGGCGCTGTCATTGTAGCCGACGAGAAGAACGGCGTGGCTCAGCTGCTTGGAGACGCAGCTCGTCATAACGCCGCCCGTGTAGAAAATCCAACTGCTGGCGTCGACGACAACGGCAACCGGGCCATTGACTGCAAGCCATGCGGCTATTCCATTCTCGTCCCTTGGTATAGTAACGTAACCGGTAATCGTGGCACCCACCGTGTGGCCTGATGTCGTGCACGGCGGCGATATCCCGATGCACGAATGATAGGGGTAGCTCTCCTCCGTGTACACGGTGCCGTTATTCCGATCCACAATCCACTTGAAGGCAACCAACGGCCAGCCACCACCGCAGCCAGAGTTAGTGTTGTCGCACGACACGAGCATCTGCTCCGACAGTCTCGTCAGCGGGTTACCGGCGAGAAACCACTGGCACTCAATGTTGCCAATGGCGGCAAAGGCCCAGCACGAGCCGCACATTCCCTGGTTCTTGACGGCTGTCACGGCGCCTTCCTCGCGCCAATCCTTTGCCGCGGGCGCGCCAACAAACTCCACGTCCACCGGCACTCTCGCGCGCTCCTGCGCCGCCGCAAAGTGCGCCGCGCCGTTGTGGTAGCGGGACCGGAATTCCTCGCGCGTGAGGTCCGAGAAGGGCGTGACGCCGAAGGTCGCGTGTGGGTTTGCCGCGGCGTGCAGCCTCGCAAGAAACAGGTTCGCCCGGAACACGCTCAGGCGGAACGCCTCCTCTGCGGCGCTCCCGTACACCCTGCCATGCTTCTGCTTGAATTCCGCGAATTGCGACGCCAGCGTCTCCTCCGCATGCAGGCTCGCCGTCGCCGCGGGGACGAGGCACGCCATGACGACCAGGACGGCCGCGAGCGACAGCGCACGCGCCCAGCCAGACATTACTGCTTGTGTGGGCGTGTTTCCTTCCTTGTGTGCCTTCAACAGCGTCACCTTCAGACTGTGGTGGTGTGCGGGCGTTGACGTGGAGAGAAGGAGCATGCGCGCGTGTATGTGCACGCCGCGGCAAAGGAGCGTTGCCACGCCACTCCGCCCCGCATGGTCGGCTGACAGTCGGGGACGGCGGTGGGTTCAGCCACAGTGGGGAGTGCTCGGGAGCTCAACAGAAGCATATAATAGAAAAAAAGCATGCACAGAGCAAATCAATAAACGATCCACTCCACTGGGACTTGTTTTCCCGGTGTGCCGCAGCACCGACGCTCGCTCAATAATAATAAGAAAGAAAAATGAGAAAAAAGCAGCATCAGAAACAAAGAGTGCCCTCAGAGACGGCGATGACGGCTGTGGTATGGCTGATAGCGACGCTGCCTGTCAACGTCGGCCAGTCGGCCACTGGAGCTGGAGCCGCGGAAGAACTCAACGGAGCCTCTTAACAGCCGGTTGCATTTGTTGAGAGGAACAGAGGACCTCACCGATGGGCCGCTGCAGTGCGTACTCGTAAGGAAGACTTCCTCTGTGAGAGTCTCAGCACCGCACGTGACAATGGCAGAGGCGCCGCTGGTGGTCAGGAGACACTGACCGGTCGGTAACGTCACGTTCTCGCACCCCACAATGCACGCAGCGTCAGTGCAGGACATCTGCACAAAGCACGATGGGGACGGTCCTGGGGCACTTGTGGTTGTCGTGGTGGTTGGCTCGGGAGTGGCTCCGGGGCCACCGACCACCGCGGAGCTCGCCTCCTCCTTGACAAGGCATTGGTTCGAGCCCTTTGCAATGCGGATGTAGCCATCCTCGCCCCACTGCGTGGTCCACGAGTTCTTGATGATCCAGTACGGCGCTGTGGCGCTGTCATTGTAGCCGACGAGAAGAACGGCGTGGTCCAGTTTCTTGGAGACGCAATTCGTCAGGACGCCGCCCGTGTAGAAAATCCAACTGCTGGCGTCGACGACAACGGCAACCGGGCCATTGACTGCAAGCCATGCGGCTATTTGGGCCTCGTCCTGCGGTAATTCAACGTGACCGGTAATCGTGGCACCCACCGTGTGGCCTGATGTCGTGCACGGCAGCTTTATCCCGATGCACGAATGATAGGGGTAGCTCTCCTCCGTGTACACGGCGCCGTTATTCCGATCCACAATCCACTTGAAGGCCTTCAACGACGAGCCACCACCGCAGCCAGAGTTAGTGTTGTCGCACGACACGAGCATCTGCTCCGACAGTCTCGTCAGCGGGTTACCGGCGAGAAACCACTGGCCCTCAATGTTGCCAATGGCGGCAAAGGCCCAGCACGAGCCGCACATTCCCTGGTTCTTGACGGCTGTCACGGCGCCTTCCTCGCGCCAAAAAACTCCACGTCCACCGGCACTCTCGCGCGCTCCTGCGCCGCCGCAAAGTGCGCCGCGCCGTTGTGGTAGCGGGACCGGAATTCCTCGCGCGTGAGGTCCGAGAAGGGCGTGACGCCGAAGGTCGCGTGTGGGTTTGCCGCGGCGTGCAGCCTCGCAAGAAACAGGTTCGCCCGGAACACGCTCAGGCGGAACGCCTCCTCCGCGGCGCTCCCGTACACCCTGCCATGCTTCTGCTTGAATTCTGCGAATTGCGACGCCAGCGTCTCCTCCGCATGCAGGCTCGCCGTTGCCGCGGGGACGAGGCACGCCATGACGACCAGGACGGCCGCGAGCGACAGCGCACGCGCCCAGCCAGACATTACTGCTTGTGTGGGCGTGTTTCCTTCCTTGTGTGCCTTCAACAGCGTCACCTTCAGACTGTGGTGGTGTGCGGGCGTTGACGTGGAGAGAAGAAGCATGCGCGCGTGTATGTGCACGCCACGGCAAAGGAGCGTCGCCACGCCACTCCGCCCCGCATGGTCGGCTGACAGTCGGGGACGGCGGTGGGTTCAGCCACAGTGGGGAATGCTCGGGCGCTCAACAGAAGCATATAATAGAAAAAAAGCATG
>NW_001849306.1:57261-60008 GCF_000209065.1 Trypanosoma cruzi | reverse complement strand
GAGTTTCAGCACCGCACGTGACAATGGCAGAGGCGCCGCTGGGTGGTCAGGAGACACTGACCGGTCGGTAACGTCACGTTCTCGCACCCCACACTGCACGCAGCGTCAGTGCAGGACATCTGCACAAAGTACGATGGGGACGGTCCTGGGGCACTTGTGGTTGTCGTGGTGGTTGGCTCGGGAGTGGCTCCGGGGCCGCCGACCACCGCGGAGCTCGCCTCCTCCTTGACAAGGCATTGGTTCGAGCCCTTTGCAATGCGGATGTAGCCATCCTCGCCCCACTGCGTGGTCCACGAGTTCTTGATGACCCAGTACGGCACTGAGGCGCTGTCATTGTAGTCGACGAGAAGGACGCCGGATCCCTGTTGTCTGTTTTTCTCTCGTGTTTCCTTAAATAAATTCGACGGCTTGCATTGCAGCAAGACGTGTCTCCAGACCCCGTGGTGTTACGACTGTGCCCCGTCACGGCGCGGCTGCTCCGGGCGCCGGTCGATGCCGTCAGCCCCCGCGCCAACAACCACGACCCCGTGAGGGAAACATGGCTGGGTGTTGTCTTCTCCCGACAATACGGGGCAATTGACCCTGGCAACGCGATGGGTTGGCCGGCACCGCCAAATTTATTTTTTTCTGATAGTCCTGTTTTTTTTTTTTAACTTTTTTAAAAATTTTCTAGCGGGAAATGTCAAAAGCCCCGGCGCTGTTCTTTCTGCAAGGCACTTTGAAAATGAAGACACTGAGACTCTAAAGTCGTGTAGAAGTGTGCCGCGGCGGCCGCGCGATGGATGGAATGTTTGTCGCCTTCTCTTCGGCTTCATTTTTTTCTTTACCCTCATTGCATGTTTGCTGCGTTGTGTGTCCTTTGTCCCTCAAAAAAAAAAAAAAAAAAAAAAAAGGAAAAGAAATGCGTCACAACAACACTGCCATGTCCTCTCTCTTTTCCCCGCGCCGCCTGTGTGTGTGTGGAGAAACAGGTGACCAGCAGTAATACGCACGCGTGCATGCACCAGCGATCCATCCCTGGCACTTTTCCCAGACGCTTCCCTTGCCCGATACGCGGCAAAAACAGAGTTTTTTTTTTTTTTTTTTTTGAGCGCCGCAGTGGGTGACTTGTTGTCTCATTTCGCACCGAAAAACAACAACAACAAAAACCAACGAAAAAAAAAAAAAGAAAAATTTGTGGATGATTATATGCGCACGCATCCTTGTCGAGAGCGTCCCTCTCGCCTCCTCTCTCTCTCGTTTGGGCCACGCTCCTCTCCACCGCACTATTTATTGCCCCCTTTTCCTCCTCCTCCTTCTCTCTCCTCCTCCTGCTGCGCGGGTGGGTGGACGGCAATGATCGTGTGGAGCAGTGAGCGCTGCCGCATCGTCATCGTTCTTCTTTTTTTTTTCTTTGTTTTTTAGGAAAAAACTCTTTTCTTTTTTTTTTTTGTTTTTTTTTCCCCCTCTCCCTTCCCCTTCATTCGGTGGATGGGTTCTCCCCTCATGCATGCAGAAAGTGAGAAAACACCTCACAAAAACAAAGGCGGCAAAAAAAAAGAGGAAAAGGCAAGAGGGGAAGAGGGGGATGTGTGGGGGGTGGGGCAAAAAGAGGGGGGGGAGGAGAAAAAAACACAAACAAAAAGAACGGCTCAACAAAAAAAAACGGGTTTGACGTCCGTGCATGTCTTCAGCCCGGCACGCAAAAAAAAAAAAAAAAGTAACATTACAAATGGAATGAGAACGCAGTAAAAATAAAGTACCAAAACATTTCCCCTGCCCACTTTCCACCACCACCACCACCACCTCCTTCGCTTCTCTATTTCTCCCTCTGCCGGCCTATTTTTGTCTCTCTCTCTCTCTCCCCCTCTCTCCCTCTCCCTGTGTGTGTGCATGAGGGGAGGGGGATCCAGACATAAAAGTGTAAGCAATGAAATCTCGTTTAAAACAAAACAAAACAAAAACAAAAAAACAACAAAAAAGAGGGTGTTGGGGTGTTTGCATTGATAACAACAACAGCAACAACAACAAGAAGAAGAAGTTCTCTACCACCACCATCCGTGCGGCTCATTTTGAAAGCGAACAAAACCAAAAGAAAAAACCAAAAATAGAAGGAGTAGTTTGCATGGATGAGTAGAGGAACTCAAAAATAACAACAAAAAACAAAAACAAAATAAAACACTTCTCTTCATTACACGCCACTCACTCACTCACACTTACAGGCAGGCAGGCAGGCAGGCAGCCGATTGAAAAAAAAAGGGCGCATGTGCCTCCCTATCTGCCTCTCTCTCTCTCTCTCCCTCCCTCTCCCTCTGTGTGTGTGTGTGTGTGTCTGTGGGAAAAGCGGGTCAAACAACAAAAAATGCCATACATGCGTTAAAAGTAAAAATAAAAATAAAAATAAATTATTATTATTTTTTTTCTCATAATTAAAAGAAAAAAAAAAAAGCAAAAATGCAAAAATAAAACAACAACAACAACACCAACCAAACAGACAGGCAGGCAGAGAAAGAGAAAGAGAGAGAAAAAAAAAAAGGGTCCCTACATGAAATTTATATAAAAATAACAATAAATACGCATAATTAATTTTACAAAAATAGGCGTGTGGGAAAAAACAAACAAAAAACAAAAAGAAGGGAGAGGGAAATTCACGGCAAACCAACAACAACAACAACAACAAATACGCATACACACGGCTCTGTAACAAATTGGAAAATCGCAAGTAAAAAAAAAAAAAGGGGTGGGTGGGTGGGTGGGTGGGGGGGGAT
>NW_001849306.1:0-57161 GCF_000209065.1 Trypanosoma cruzi | reverse complement strand
ACACAAATATAACGTCTCTGTACATGTGCCTTCTTTTCTGTCTATTTCTTTCCCTTCCTCTCCCTCCTCTGTGCGTATGTGCGTACATGCATGCATGCATATATACATGCCTGCACCAAATATTTATTCATGTTTTGCTTTGAAAAAAACAAAAACAAAAACAAAAAAGAAGGAGGGAGAGAGGGAGAGGTGGTGGGGGAAAATACCGAACATGTAAGCATCACAGAAGAGTAAAAGAAACAAACAAACACACTCACACAAACAGAAGAAGAAAGAAGAAAGAAAAAAATGGATTAAAGCCTCCATCCACAGCGGATCGGCCTCGTCACCCCTTACCTTCAACACACACACACACACACACACACTCTCTCTCTCTCTCCCTCGCATGTTGTCTCGCTTTTGTAGACAATAAATAAACATCCCCGGCACCATGCGAGGAGCAGTGATGCGGGTGGTGGTGGTGGTGGTGGTGGTGTGGGCCTCCACCCCACTTTTTTCATACAAACACATCGCAGTCCAGATATTAACAACAAACACACACACACACACACACGCGGAAATAAAGATAGTGAGACTGAGAGGGGAAGGGAGAAATAAATATACACAAGACACATATATAAAGAAGTAGTATGTATGTGTTGAACAAACACATAACACACATGTATGTGCATGCACTGTAATGCAGCAACGAATGCGGTCCATAGTGGTGGAGAGGGGGGAGATGAAAAAAAAAAAAAAAAAAGGAAAACAAACAAACAAATCACAGACTCACTCACTCCCTAACCTTCCCTTCCCTTCCCTTCCTTCTTTCACCGCCGCCCATTCGTGTTAACCACCACCATCAAATAGCACCAAACAAAAATCCCATACGCTCTCCCTCTCCCTCCCTTTCTCTCCCTCTCTTTCTTTCTTTTTTTTTTTTTTTTCTTCCTATTTCTATTTCTTTCTTCCCATCCCTCCACCCCTGCAAGGAATTAAACGTAGATATGAACATGAATAGACATGTGCCTCTCTCTCTCTCTCTCTCTCACTCGCTTCTTCCTCCCTGTGTTTCGGTGTACCAATGCATGTGTGTCCATGTGCCCACTCTGTGTCGATGTCGTGCCGTAACCGCCCGCCGCCCCGTCCCACGCAAAGCAAACATAAAACCATCAAAAGTAAAATCAAACTGAAAATAGCAAACGCACACACACACAGCACAAGAAAAAAAAAATAATTGTGTGTGCCACGGCCTTTACACATTCAGCTTTGACGAGGAACCACAATAAAAAAGGAAAAACACACAAACACGCAAAACAACAACAACAACAACAAATTCGTAAAAAAGGAAGAAAGCAACACACACAAAAAAAAAAAAAAAAAAAAAGAAAAAAGGAGAAGGAAGGAGAATCCATAAATTTTCGGCATAAAACTGCACTTTAGTTTTACATGCAGGCCTCTTTATTTGCATCGGTGTCAAGTGTGTGTTCGCGTGCGTGTGGGAAAAGAGAGGGATGGTAAATATATATATATATATATTGAAGGAAGCACATCCACATTTCATTGGCCTGAATTGATACCTTCGATTCGCAGTCTAAAAAAAAAAAAGTGTGTGCCATGTCGTTTCTCTTGTACACTTTTCGTCATCGCCGCATGCTCCCTCCTTTCCATTACACACACTTCCTCCTTCTCACCCCTCAAAGGAGCTTTCGATCCCATGTGTCGCTTGCCCTCGTGTCCCGATGGTTTCTTTACCGGGCACCCTGTTGCTGTTGCTGCTGCTGCTGATGCGGTGACCCTTGTGGCGTTAGTGGCGCGGCAAAGAGAGCATGGGGGAAGTTGAAGTTATCCCCCACAGTGTTCTTCCCAATGCATTGTGAAACTGACGGCATCGTTGTTTTCGCATTCAATGCCACTGCCGTTGCTGCCTGCGCTACCGATTTTTTCTGGTGCGGCTGCCGCATTGCTGCGATGTCCGTTGTATGCGTACTCAGTTGGAACATCCGCATTAATTCTGTCTGTCCAAGCGCCGTGGTGCAATTATTCATGTCACCTGTGGCAATTCCTTTCTGCTGGTAATGCTTCACAATGCGGGTCGTAGCCTGATCCATCTTTGTCTCCACGCGTTTGCCAAAATTCATGTCAAGCAGAAGCGGGAGCATCCGGTGCAGGTGGTGAACCAATTGTATGAGTTCCGTGCAGACAGGAAGGACGGAGAGCATCTTTTGCACCACGTAGTTGCCAAATTGGTTAAGCGCGATGGCGGAGAGCGTCGGGGTGTCGTGGTGCAGCACATGCTGCGGTAATGACGACGAGGAGGGGGAGGAAAAAGGGACATCCTGAGAATTCCCCGGGATGTTGTTTTGAAACGAAAACCCTGTCTTCTCATTCGACCCCTGAAGGATGGAGCGACACAGCTGCACCTTGGCCTCCTCGCTGCATAAACTCAGAATGATCTCCACCACGTTGGAGGCAAACTTGTTGGTACAGAGCATCTTCAACGCAGGGCCCACGCAGACGGCGGCGCGATCCACCACGTGACGTTGATTCATGGCGTCACAGTTACGAATGAGATGCGTCACCACGTAGTTGCCATAAGGACTCATAGAAAGAGGCAAAAAATGCTTCAGCACCGCTTCCTGTAGTTGCGGCAGCCGCTCTGGCGGGGCAGAGTCAATGCATTTCTGAACCACACAACAGCCCTGTTTGTCATTGCAGAAATCAATAGTCTTCTCCACAATGGCATCGTACACAAATGCAACATCCTGCGGCAGGCACTGAAGCAACTTTTGCACCACGTGTCCTCCGTTGAGATCATTCATCAGCATCAATACTCCACGCTGCAGCGCCGCACATACCACCTCCACCTCCCGCCGCGATCGTAACGAATCAATCAACTTCTGAACCGCATAGTTACCATGCGGGGAAACAGCAACCTCACAAAGCGATCCAGACAGATGCTGAGAAAGCATATGCAGCCTATCCTCATCTGGTGCAATCTCCAGCAGTTTCTGGACAAGGAAGTTCCCGTACGGGCTTGCCATTACCTGTGGCAGACAAGGAAGCAATTCATTTACAACACACTGTACCTCTTGCGAACGGTATGGGTAACGCTCCAGGACCGACTGCAGCTCACGGCATCCATGTTGATCAGAGGCCATCTCCACCACATGGCCGCGGTATTGAGGCCTTTCAACTGGCACTGGTGGAAACAAGGCGTCACGATGAAGTTCTGCTGACTCCTCAGCCGAAGCGGTGTGTTTTCGCTCCGACGAAGCCAGTGTCGCATGGTTGCTTTCCCCAGAACAACTGGGTACAAGAGGAACCCGAGTTTTCACTCGCTGCTGATGATGCCCGTGGTGCAGGTGACGCGTGCTGGGCGCGGCGCAAATTTTGGGTCCCAAAAAACTAGCCAATTCTCGAAGTGGCGATGACGTAGACGATGACCTCATAGTGCTCCACCCATCATCGGGAAACACCCATGGGTAGTTAGACCCTCTCAGACCGTTTTTGGCATTGATCGTATTGCTGTTAATGATATTATTCTTGGTGTTGTTGTTGATGGTCGAAGAATTGGTGATGATGGTGGCGGTTCCCATGGGATTATCAGGGCCTTTTAAAGGGAGTTGATACGCCGTCGCATGCCTCACCATTGGCTGGGGGTCCATCAACGCACCTCGAAATGGCTCTGAGACAGAATGACGCATTTCCGTATACTGTTGTTGATGTTGCTTTTGCTTCTGCTGCTGATGCTGGAAAGTCTGCTGTTTTTGTTGTTCGGACTGCTGCAGTCCGTACGGGCCACCGCTCAAAATCACGCTGTTTGGCCGTGGCGAGCGCAACTTTCCGGCCGCCGCCCCTGCTGAATTGGTCGGCGTGTTCACAGGAGACAGGTTAAGCAACAGGTTCAGGCTGCTCAAAGGGTCATTTCCACCGTGACGGCCGCACACATGATTAGTATTGTTATTGTGATGAGTGTTGCCGTTGTTAATATTTGCGATGGCGAGGCTGACACCAGTGGCGGCGGAAGAGGCATTCGGTATCATCCAAAACGGGGTGGAAGTTGCGCTTGTCGTTGCGGTCGCCGTGCCCACAGTTGCGGCAGTATTAGTAGTAGTGGTGGTGGTGGGCAGGGTGCTCGGCTTCCTCGCGCTGGCGCCATATGCCGAGGGTGTGAGCCCCGCCACGACAGAAAAGGGCGACGTGGACGGTGTTTTCAACATATTCTCCGGCGATGTACCCAACTTGCCGGCGTGGTACCCGCACGAGGAATTGGCGGTTGTTGCCGCACTCGCCCACCCACCCGCCGTGGCCTCCGGGCGTTTCTGGGAGTCGAAGAACATCGGCGGAGCATCATCGGTGACACCGCCATTCACATCTGCCGCCAATGAACAAAATGATGCCGGTATCAACGGCGTCCCGTGGGGCAAATTCCCGTTACAGCCGCCCATTCTCTTCCGCTCCCCACACATCAGTCCCCACACACTGGCATCACCACAGTCACCCTTAACAGCGGCATTGATGGCAATCTCGCTCTTGACAACATCCCCCTCCTCGGTATCCTCCGTGTCGCCAGCACCACCTTCCTTTGCCGCCTTCACCGCAGCAACCTCAGCAAGAAGGGAGGATAAATTCCACGTAATGTGGCTGTCTGCGTCCATATGCACGTTCATATATGTATTTACGTATATGAGAATCTGTGGAGCTCTATCCCTCCTCCTTTCTTTTTTTTTTTTTCCCCTATTTTTATTTGTTCTTCTCCTCTTGGTGTATCTTTGCAACGCTCAACTCAAAGAATGACCCCCCCCCCCTTTTTTTTTTTTTTCTTCTTCCTGTTTCCTTCTTCTCTCTTTTTCTCCCCTTTTTCCCGCTGCGTCTAATAATGATTCGCGCGCCGGCGTGTAGACTTTTCGTGTCCGTTCCCGTGCGTGTATTTGAAAAATCCCCTCACTCACTCACTCACTCACTCAGTGATTGGGATGTGAGTAAAAAAAAAAAAAAGAAAAAAAAAGCAATGTCTAATTTTTTTATTTTTCCTTTGTTGGGTCTTTTTCCTCTTCCTTTTATTTTATTTTATTTTATTTTATTTTTTTATTATTTCCTCCTGCGGCCCAGACGGTGAGACACAAATGCGCATAAGTGGAGAGAAGAGGTGGGGTGGGAGAAAGGGAACATTATCGAAGAAAAACAGGAAGTCAGAATGACATGCAGGCAAATTAAGGGAGGAATAAAATTCCAATAGACAAACGGGCATTCGTCCAAGCCTTTCTCTTTCCCATTCCTTCTTTTTTTTTTTTTTCTTTTTTTTTTTCTGTACGTACCGGTCGTTGAAGGCGGCTACACATTTTCATCAATCGCCACACGTTCCCTCATAAGTTCCGCCCAGTCCTCCTCACAGCTGTTATACACACCGGCTCTTTTTGCCGCTTCCTCTGACGACGTCGGTGCCATGCGTACAAGTGACTCGTACCGTCTTTTCAGCATCAAAGCCCGCACCGCGATGGCGTCAAGTCGCTGCACGTCATGAAGTCTCGCCTCGTGCTGCGCCATGAATCCCACGGGGCTGAGCACAAAAAGCAGCAACGCCAACCCGGACGCCGCAAAAAACCACATGACTCGCCGTTGCTGCGCCACACGCGCCGGGTACCGCAGTCGCCAAACACGGTAGATGCGGCGGTAGTGCCATGACGCGATAAGCCCTGCACCTCCAATCGATGCGGCTACAGCCAACGAGCTCACACGGGTGGCCGTGACGTAACGACGACTCCGCCGCAAAAGATTGTTGGCGGCGGCTTCGCAGCTGTTATGAAGAAGCTGCGCGTCAACGGCACGAGCGTCACACAGCGAGGCAACCGCAGTGGCCGTGCGCACGACGTTCTCTGCCGTCATCCACGCTAGAGAAAAGCAGAAAAAGGGGAATCCACAGGGGGAAAAGAAAAAAGGAAAAGAGAGAAGAACACATCCAAAAAGAAACACACACACACAAACTGTCCTACTCATGCAAGTACGCACTACTCATATTTACACCATCCAAGGCAGCGGCAACACACACATAAAAAAAAACAAACAAACCCGTGGCGGCACCATAGACAAAACAACAACAAACAACACAGACAAATACATATATCTTTATTCATTTATAGGCGTTTGTGTGCATTGCGCACACTCTTTTGTACAATCTCTGGATACTCTTCGTCAGGGAAGAAAATAAACAGGTCACAATGCACCCCTGGGGCCAGGCGGCGACGGTGAACATAAAAGGATAAGTAGGAGAGAAAAAAAAAAGATAAAGTGAAGTGCACATGGGTGTTGCTTGTCTATATATATATATATATATGTTTGTGCTCCCTTCTCTTCCCTCTTTTCTCTCTCTCTCTCTCTCTCTCTTTTTTTTTTTCTAAAGTTTTTTTTTTTTTTTTTGCGAGTCTCTTCACGGTTGTCACTCTCCAAAATAACAATGGTGCCAACACAACGGCAAGACTGCAGGACTTCTACAAAATATTTATTCCCAGAGCCTTTCGTAACTGCGCTGCAACAGGCAGTCGCAGAATACTGCAATGGTAGCGAACGACCTGCGGGTACCGTTGCTTCAGTGTTGTACACAATTGCTTCAGCAATAAGGCCTGGTTTATAGCGAGCGACACAACAAGGTCCGCCGCGGTCAGAGAGTCACCAACAAGAAAAAGCATGTCGCTGGCTGCAGGGGCGCTCCGTCGTGGCGTATGCATAGAGAAGCGTGACGCTTGCGTCGATGGCCGTGGTGATGACAATACAAAATGAGCCGACAAATACGGCACACCGCCACCCTCATGAGCGGCGCCCTCGTTATTTGATGCGATTTCTCTCGCGCTGTTGATTTGATTGGGGTCTTCCAGCTGGGTTTTAATGTTGTATGTGTGGTACCCACGCAGGACGGAGCTTCCCCGCGGCGTTACCCCAAGCCAGTACTCCTCTTCCGAAAGCCCCTCATCCACCTCCTCCATGTTTCCCGTGCGAGCACTGACGGGGTTGTTGCCGCCTCCACCACCCGTCGCCTGGAGTTTCCGTAGCTGCTTCTTGAAAACAAGCCGCTGCTCGAGGCCGTTCAGTCCCTCATGCAGGGCATCCACCCTCGGCTGCAGCGGCAGTGCCTTGGCGCCTGCGTCTTCTCCTCTCGGGTTTCTCTTCAGCGTCTTCTCCTCCTTTTCCATCGCAATAAGTGGCAGGATGTGCGGGTCGAGTTCCGTCACAACAAAGTCCAGCCACGCATCCACCTCCGCCGCCTCCTGTACACTCTTCCCGTAAAGAATGTACGGCACTAAATGCTGTGGTGAGGGGTGGCGCTCGCTGCCGTCCAACCCGTACAGGCGCTCCGTGCGTGCAAGGTAGCGTATGATGGCGTTTGTCTCGAAGAGATATCCCTCGTCGGACTTCAGCACCGGCACACGGCCAAGTGGATGACAATTACGGCGGTAACTTTCCGTCTCATTCTCCTTACCAATTGTGACAGGGACCACCTTCAGCCTCGTGCCAGCATACGCCGCGACAAGAAGCACACGGTGTACATGCGGATCGTCAAGTGGCCCAATCAAACTAAGCACCATTTTCCGTAGCGATGTCTTTCCCTTCCCCCCTAATCCTCCTCTGCGTCTTCTTCTCCCTCGTGTATATATATGTATAGTAAAATATATATATTTTTATTTTTATTGGAGTGTTTTTGTGTTCGTTTCTCTCTTTCTCTCGCCACCTCACCGAGTTATTGCACGACTCTACTTTGTTCTCTTCAGGCACAGACCGAAATTAAACACTGGAGGACCCTTTGGGGAAAGAAAAAGGAAAAAAAAACAAAGAAAAGGAAAAAAAAGAAAAAAAAAAAGAAAGGAAGCCAATGGCAATAATAAAAACCAACCCTCCTTCCCTCCTCTTTCTCTGTGTGTATTTGTGTATGACAATTCCCTTCCTCCTTCTCATCCGGCAGAAACACCAAACAAAAACAGACACGACAAAATAAACAGTAGCGGAGAATTTCAGTGGACGGCATTAAAAAAGGAGGGAAAGGCGGCAAAGAAAAAAAAGAAAAAAAAAAGAAAAAAGTGGCAGACGAAAGAAAATAAAAACACTCGGATGTGGCATCAAACATACAAATGAGGACTCCTCCCCTCCCCTCCCCCCCGCAATTTTTGTTTTTGGTCTTTTCTTTTATTATTATTATTATTATTATTCCTTCTCCCTCTCTCTCTCTCTCTTTTTTTTCTTTTTTTTTTTTCTTTCCCCCTTTCTTCTCTCTTTCTCTCTTTTTTTCTTTTTTCTCTTCTGTTGTGTGTGTTGTCGCGTGCGTGTGTTTTGTCTTCTGTTACTTTTTTTTTTTTTTTTTTTTCTTCTTCCTTTTCCCTTCTAAGAGGGTTCTTCATCCGATGTGGCAACACCGCAATTATCGCCACCGTGCGCCGAATCCAAAACGAGAGAGTGAGAAGCGTGCAGTCATTGCAGCGAAGCCCACTGCCTAGAAGTGTCCTCCTTTCCTTCCTATTCCTTTCCGTTTTTCTTTTAAGTTTTTTTTTTTTTTTGTTGTTTGTGTTATTCTCCTCCACGAACGTTCGCCCTATTCACAGACACGTACACGTACGCAACTTACGACCCCGTGACACCGGCTGCTGCTGCTGCTGTCGTCGAGGGCGTGACAGGCGACGTGTCAGTGGCCGTTCCAGCGGTGCTACCGCCGCCGCCCGCATTGCCGCTGCTGCTGCTGCTGCTGCCAGCAATCACCGCGCTAGGGCCCGCATGGGCCGGGTCTGAGAGGTCCTTCTCGACCTCAGCGAGGTTTGGCTGATAATTCTCTTCGCTCTCCATCTTCCATTTGTTTTGATTAAAAAATTCATAACCACCGGCTGTGCGTCGCCGCATCCACTGCTGCCGCACCTTGTGGAACCACCAACCCCGCTCCAACAGCACCCGCGCGGCGGCTAATTGCAAAAGGTCTCGTGGCATGGAGTAGAAAATGTAAAGCAGCGTCTCATCCGTGTACTTTTGCAACAGTTTCAGCGTGGGTTGACGCGGCTTTGCCTGCCTGTAGCAGTCGGGGATACGGTACTCGGGAACAACAGGCACCTCAGGTCGTTCCAGCGCTAAACTCGCCAGCGTTGGGTGCAGAGGACGCTGCTGCGCCACGTTGATTCCAAGCGAGTTAAGATCAAAGCCACGTGTCAGGTACAGAAATGCCGCGCTCTCCGGATTCTCCGCGTTGACAGAGTGCTGGATGAGTCCTGGAAGGGCCAAAAGACCATACGGCCCCTCCACCGCCACACGCCCCCGCTGTATTTGCTGTTGGTGGTGATGATGTTGCTGTTGCTGTTGCTGTTGCTGCTGTTGCTGTTGTGTACTTTGTGCCTGCGGTTGAGGATGGTGAACGGCTGCTGCTGCTGCTGCTGCTGTTGGATACGGCTGATGTTGTTGTTGGGCTATCATTTGTTGCTGTTGGGTCACAAATGCCGTTGTGGCGACCGGGTACGCCCCTCGCATGCTCTGGTATGGATTGGGCGCCCCAGCCGCCGCCGCCGCCGACGCGGGGTATGTCATGTGCACTCCCGGCAGAATCCCGGCACCATAACGTGCCGCCTGGTTGTTGTTCATCGCCCTTCTCCCCACACCTGCGTTCTTCTTCTATCGTCGCCCAGAGTGAAGCCAATCAAAATCCAAAGGCTTAAAGAGAAAAAGAAAAAAAAAGAGAGAACAAAAGAAGAGAAAAGAGGGTACACGTGTCCCCCTTTCGTTTTTTTTTTCCTCTCTTTTATTTCTCTCTACAAATATAAATAAATACAAAAAAATATATATTTTTCTCCCCCTCCCAACTCCCCTTTTCTCGCTTTAATACACAAAATGGGGGGAGAAAAAAAGTGTTTTTATTTTTATTTTTTTATTTATTTATTCCGCAGGCAAAAAAAAAAAAAAAAAAAAGGGGAGGGGGGGGAAACAAAAGAGAAACAAACAAACAAACCAAAAAAAAAGGAAATTTTTTTTTCTTTTCGTGTGTTTTTGTGTGTATTTGTTTGTCCGTTCCAAAAGGTGTTTTCTCAAACTATGGGGAAAAAAAAATAAAATAATAAATAAATAAATAAAAATACTGCTGCGACTACGTGACAAACAAAAAAAAAAGAGAGAGAGAGAAAAAAAAAAGAAAAACAGCAGGTCACATACACACATGCATACAGCCATACACATGCATACAGCCATACACATGCATACAGCCATACACATGCATACAGCCATACACATGCATACAGCCATACACATGCATACAGCCATACACATGCATACAGCCATACACATGCATACAGCCATACACATGCATACAGCCATACACATGCATACAGCCATACACATGCATACAGCCATACACACAGCATACAGCCATACACATGCATACAGCCATACACATGCATAAAGCCATACACATGCATACAGCCATACACATGCATACAGCCATACACATGCATAAAGCCATACACATGCATACAGCCATACACATGCATACAGCCATACACATGCATACAGCCATACGCACAGCATACAGCCATACACATGCATACAGCCATACACACAGCATACAGCCATACACATGCATACAGCCATACACATGCATACAGCCATACACATGCATACAGCCATACACATGCATACAGCCATACACATGCATACAGCCATACACATGCATACAGCCATACACATGCATACAGCCATACACATGCATACAGCCATACACATGCATACAGCCATACACATGCATACAGCCATACACATGCATACAGCCATACACATGCATACAGCCATACACATGCATACAGCCATACACATGCATACAGCCATACACATGCATACAGCCATACACATGCATACAGCCATACACATGCATAAAGCCATACACATGCATACAGCCATACACATGCATACAGCCATACACATGCATACAGCCATACACATGCATACAGCCATACACATGCATACAGCCATACACATGCATACAGCCATACACATGCATACAGCCATACACACAGCATACAGCCATACACATGCATACAGCCATACACATGCATTACAGCCATACACATGCATACAGCCATACACATGCATAAAGCCATACACATGCATACAGCCATACACATGCATACAGCCATACACATGCATACAGCCATACACATGCATACAGCCATACACATGCATACAGCCATACACATGCATACAGCCATACACATGCATTACAGCCATACACATGCATACAGCCATATACATACAAATGAATACGCACATATTTATATTTTTATATCTAAGTACAAAAAGTAAATTACTTTACTAATTTTTCCCCCTTTCTTTTTTTTTTCCTTTTTTTTTCTTTTTGTGCCTTATCAAATAAACGCAAATGGGCCGCACGCCGGCTTCTATCGCCGAGCACTTCCGACCCCCCCCTCCCCTCTACTGAGTGGAGATGTGGAGGAGAGCCCCGATCCCTCCCCCCCTTTGGAGAGGAAGTTGCGGCGGCACGATACTCTCTCATTGCCGAGAATCAATAAAGAATCAATATTCTCCCGGTATCTGCACCCTTCTCCAAATACTTAATATACATGTATATAAATGAAACACTCCAAAAATAATTCTGCAGGAGTGTTCAATGCTCCCCTCGCACCATCATTATCATCCCCACCCACCCACAGTCTCTCTCTCTCTCTCCATCCATCCAAACAAACAAACAAACAAACAAAAAAAGAAAACAAAAAAACTTCACATAATATGAAAGGAAAAACGTAACAAAAAAATTCAAGCATCACTCTAAGGACAGATGGCAAATATCAAGCAGTGAGGTGCAGTAAGGAAATCCCTTTCTGCGGATAGTTTTTTTTTCTTTTCTTTTTTTCTTTTTCTTTTTTCTCATATATATATATATATATTTTAAGTCATGACTTCAGTTTCTTACGGGCATAGGAGGGAAGAGAGGATCTGCATGTATCCACTTAATTGTGGAAAGAAAAAGGGTGACTGTACCCACAAGAAACTCACAGCCTCACTATTCATAAGAGAAGCTCCTAAAGGTGGGTAGCTGGAAGTTACCACCGTCTCCGGAATGAGGATACGCCGCTTGCCTCCTTAAGGAGTTGTTGCTCGCTAAAGTATCGCTGCCACCCGGCGCATAGCGACTACTGCGCAGAAGAATTTCCACCGTCCCGTTCGAACGCGCCATGACACCTGTTTTCATTGGAGATTTTAAAGAATCCGAGACCTCGTGCCTTTCCGGTTCATTGTGAGGATGCCGGGCACACCATTCTGGCAGACGTGGGGACCAGTTGCTGACACCTCTACCACATTGACCACACCTCCGCTCCGTGAATAGCACGGAGGGACTGTGAAGGCACAGCGCTGAAGACGGTTCATCACCAGAGACGGAATTCACACCAGTCGCCCCATTGCCCATGCGCTCCATAAGGCCGTGGGGAGGACTGAACCAAAGCGGCCGAAAGTTGGCGCCGCTCCCACAAATAGAGGTTCCCTCCTCATTGTTGCTGGTCATGTTTAAAGGGTCATCCTCGTTTCGGGTGGCATCGCGTGCCGGGATAGCTGGAAATACATCTGACCGAACAGTGAAGCTCAGCGGGCCGGTCGCAACTGGAGGGGTCATCGGCAATGGCAACGAGAACCTTGCCACATCCATCAAACCCTCCGGCTGCAGACGCAACTCCGGTGGAACGTCTAAAACCTGGAACAAAGCGTCCATGGAGGCATCCAGTGTCAGACTGGGGGATGTGTTGGCTGGAGCCGCAGCCGTCACAGCCGCGGCGGGCTCTTCCTCATGAACCGACCCCTCCATGTTGTTGTTGGCGTGGGTGTTTCGCATGTAAAGCCCGTTAAGGCTCACGTTTTTTCCAGTTAGACAACAGCAAGGCTTCTCCTCAGAAAGAACACACGATTTCGATTGCGCGTGGAATGAACACACATGATGTCCACCACCACCACCACCACCACCTACTACTACGCCTTGTGAGGCTCCCATGGAGTATGTTGCGAGCCTCATCGCCCCCATTGAGGAGACCGAAAAGTGAAAAAGCATGTTCATGGAAGAATCTACACTATGATCTACTAAGCACTGGGAATTACCCGTATCCATTTCATTAGTCGAGGTAACCCATGTTTTCTCCAAGGGATTTCGTCCAGAATCAATTGTTTCCTTCTGGAGCTGAGAAGACAACTTCTTTGTAGTGGTATCGATTGCTTCCTCACAACTTTGGAGAATCCGTTCGCCACACTCCACCCCCTTGTCAGGTCGTTGTTTGCCGCGACAAAATAAATCACTGGAAGTACCAGGCAAAAGGGATGTTGTCATGAAAACACCTTTTTCCATTTTCTCTTCCATCTCTGCCGTATCTTTCTTACCGCCACCCTTGCCATGCATCTTCACACATCGGGGAGAGGTACGGCTAGCCAGAAGCTTGTCACAGGCACCTTCACCTAGCGGGAACGCTGCGACTGAAGACAGTGGGGATAAAAACGACGTTTTACAGGCAGCGCGCTCCGGCGTTAAGTTTTCGCCTACATTACCCTCCGACTCTTCCGATGGATGGGGGTTTGCCCGCCAATGTCGTGGGGTACATTTGAAACTGGTCTTGCCCATGGATTCCTTCGGCAACGGCAAAAACTCTCCTGATTCATGAGGTTGGCCGCTGTAGGATATGGTCTCGGGATGAACGCCCGAGTACCCTGCAGTGACAAGCACGGAAGTTCCGACAGTGCGATATTCACGGGATGCTTCTGCTTCCGCATGAATCATGGAGACAACCTCCGACTTATAACTCCTGGGGGAATACACTGGGGGCATTGAATAGGGCTTCCCATCCACAACAAATTGCATAAATGCAAAGGAACGAGGCGTCGAGACTTTGCTGACAGCGATAGGCGGCTGTGGTGCTAACCCCACCTCAGAACAGTCCGGTCCACCCAACATGCGCCGTACATTTTCCCGTTCCATCCCGCCCTCATGTTGTTGTTGATCGACCAACACTAGGGGAGCGATGAAAGGAGACGCTTCAGGTGCTGTCGCTTCCGTTTCTTTTTGATACGCCACGGGTTGACATTCACAAAGGCCCAGCAAACAGCTCCCCCCGCTCTTGCCGTCGTGACCATCATTGTCGCTACCATTGTCATGCCTGGACGCATCCTCCCGCACATGCCGTAAACTCGCCTCGCTACTGTGGTGCCATTTCTGCCATGCTGTCGATGGAGGCAATTCAACGCCATGAGTGCAAACCACACGTTGCGACAAAACATTGCAGTTATTCGTAGCAGAGGAGGCATTGTTACCCGTATTTATTGTCAATGATGGCGTCGTTGAAAACACTGGGGCTCCGATCGTTTCTGGTTTGTGCTTCATCGAAGCGCCGTGACTTTTTATCACCCAATTTTTTTTTTCTGCTTCTATTTCTCTTCTCCTCCCCTTTTTTTCCTCCTACGCTCCCCAATTCCTTCCCTTTCCTGTGTTTCCTGATGCAAACTTCAGTTATTGGTAGCAGAGTGTGTGTGTGTGTGTGTGTGTGTGTGTGGGCAGACAAATAAGGAAAAAGATTTTTCCCTCTTCCCCCACTCCCTGCAAGGCCACCACAATCTATCTGTATATATATATACAAAGAAACAGAGGGCCTTCTTTGCTTGTTATATTACCAGAAACTCAAAGTTTTGTCGTCCTTTGTAGACAGACGCCTTATCTACCAATAATACTATTGCAATAAGGTAGGGGAAGGAGTATCAACAGAGAAGTGAACAAACAAGATCGAGAGATAGAAGCGACATGACGGCAAAAACAAACAAACAAACAACAACAACAACAAAAAAAAAATGGTTACACGCGTACACCCCATTCTTTTCTCCCCGTCTCTCTCCTGTTTAAACATGTATACCCCCCCCCCCCCCACAAGTATATATATATATATATATAGATATATATTTATACTGCGATATTGTTATTCATTACGCAGTCCGCCAATCATCGTTGCAGATTTAGGGTAAAACACCTCCCGCAGCAAACGCTGGCCCATAATTGTCAGGGTACGAGATGACATGCCCAACGCCGCAAGATGCTCGTCAACAATTGCAACGGCTTCACGCAACGCGGTACGGGCAGATAAAGCGTCCTCTTCCGAAGAATGAAAATTTCGTGCACGGGTGTACACAACATGCAAGGATGCCGCAAGTCGTCTAAGCCGTACATCCTCAAAGTCGCTTTCATCCTCACTGTTATCACGGAGTACATTCTTCTCCGAATTTTGTTCGTCCTTTGAATCAAAATTAGAAATCATGCTCGCTTCTTCATTCCTGCCAGCCACCGTCGTTTGTTGTTGTTGTTGTTTTTGTTGCTGCTTCTGCATATAATCACTCAATTTTGATGATGCCGCAGCAACGCGGAGTTTCCTGAGGGCGTCGCTCTGCAGCAATCGCTGGGCCAACGCCTTCGCCGCCAGTTTTTTTTTTCTGTCGCCGTCATCATTTCCCAAGACATCCTCCGTTTTCGTACAAGAAACAAATTTACTGCCATCCTGCTGCTGCTCCCGTTTTTTTTCTTCTCCCTCCTCTGCATGATGATGGGTGTCACAGGGACAATGCGGGGCGAGGGGGCAGGAGAACTCCGTCCTCGTGGCCACACGGCAGTGCGAGAACGACAGTGAGGGCGAGAGGAAACATCCATTCTCATAGGCATTAGCAATTTTTATTGTATCCATGCTCGCTCTGTGTGCAGCTTCACTGTAACGTATCAAATCACGTTCCACACGCCGCACCTCACCCGCCAGGTCAAATAACGTACTAATCGCCATCATCGCTGCCTCGCCGACATCATCCTTCTCCTCTCTGGCAGTACCGCTACACACACTGAATGACCGGATATTCTTCTTTCCACAGGCATCATTGTCTTTGGGATTGCTACGGTGGGACGTCCGTGTCACGTGTTCCGCCCCGCTGTCGTCATGAATAAGAACCATGTAAACCTTTAGCACAATAAGCTGAACCCACCGTGAGAGATGCGTGGCGACAAAAGAAAAGGCCTCTAATGTCGTTTGAGGATGCGCCATATGAGTCAGTGTCGAGTGACTACCCAAACTGGCATTATGGTGGTCCTCTGGCGCAGGATCGGTGGTCCCGCATTCCTTTTCGTCCTTTTCATCTCCTTTGCTTTTCAGAGTGGGTCTTGAATTTCCTCCTCGTGTATTGTCTTCCCCTTCCTTCGCATGCCACTCTTCCGCATTGCATGCATGAATGAATGAATGCGGAAAGAGCGGTGGGTCATCCTTAAACCGTCGTTGCTGCTCCGCCTCCACGGTTAGTGTCTGCATCAACGTGTCGGCATACAACATGGCCCGCGGGTAATCCTGTGTGAGGGCACTTACCATGGATGCACGGTGAAGGGCCAAAATAACCTCATAAGTGTGGGTCCGCGAGTACACCTCCAGCGGTGCCGCATCCATGCCGAGTCCACAGGCATCTAGCACTTCTCCAGCAGCAGAAGCCGCTGTAGACTGTTGTTGTTGTTGTTTGCCCTCCTTCATATGGTACAACGCTCCCTCCACGTGCCCCCAAAGAACCTGCGCGATCGACTTTGAAGTGGCCGCATGTTTACCGGACGATGACACAGACGATCTTCTTGACGCATTGGTATTGGTGCTGCTGTTGTTGCCATCATCCCCCGCCCTGCCATCACCACCACCACCACCAGCAGCAGCAGCAAAGGAGTTGGAGGGGTGTGGTGGCTGCAGTATTTCACGCCCCTTCCCCTTCACGAGTATCACCGCGGCAAGTTCGTAGTAATTCGCAGCCAACTCCAGACACTGAAAGTCCTCCAGAACCGTGCCAACGCGCATCAATTCCCTCCACGCACGCAACAGGTTGGAATACGACATCTGTGACGCTTCTTCTCCGAGCAGCACGTCACCTTCTCGCGTTTCCTGAGGACATCCGCCGACGCCGCTCCCTCGGCCAGCATGGATGCCACTGTGGCTCTTGCGACTGCTGTCGGAGGCACTCGCAACGAGCGCCGCATCGTGCCGCGGCATCGGCGAGCCCCGCGATTCCGAGGCATCCCGCAGCAACACAGCCGCCGACATGGCCCCACACAACACACCGTTCGCCAGAGCGTCGTCGCTTGTGGGAAAGTTCAGCTGCCGACGCTCGCGCTCTACGCAGAACCACAATGTGGCGGCGTCGTGGTACGAAATCGCCTCCTCGAGCGTGGCGCCCATGTCCCTAAAAAGGACTGCACGGTGCATGAGCGCCTGCGCTTCCGTGATGCGCGCCGATGGAGACTCGCTGAGTTGATTCTGCTGGCGGAGAAGCAACAGCAGTTGCGACATGCGTTCATGCGCCTCCGCAAGATGTCGACGCCGACCCTCCGCTGTGCCTCCACTCTTCCTGAGCCTGTCAATTTCCGCTAAACGGTGGTGCACATCGGCATAGGAGAGGCCGCTGGTAGAATCCTCCTTGATCATTCAAACGATAATGATGTCACTCTATTCGTATGCCCGCAGATGTATTCCTCCCTCCCTCTTTTCTTTCTTTTTCTCTTCGTTCCCCGCCACTCCTTCACCTTGCAGAGAAAAAGTATTTTGTTACCCCTTTAACGTTCTACAGGGTCAAAAAGTGGAAACCGTGAAACCACAACACTGCCCAACCAAACACACACACACACACACATGTGCGTATGCGTAAATGTGTGTGCAGGCATGTACGTAAAAAAAAGGGGGAAAAAAAAAAATAATAATAAACAAATGAAGAAAAAAAAAATATCACACAATGACATCCAGCCGCCAAAAGAAGGGGTAAAGAACATCACTCTTTCAGTGTGTGCATGCATGGCAATGACATGTCTATTCTTTCATGCATCGGCTAATACAAGGAGCACTCCAACCGTCATATAAATATATAAAAAAATATATAAATATAAGCAAACATCTACGCGTCGTAAAACCCCTCCACCTTACTCAATTACTTTGGTGCATGGAACATCACTACGCAATGTACTGAAATGCTTTTTTTCATTTTTTTTTTTTTCCCTTTAAATATATAAATAAATACATACATATATATTTTTAAAAAGCTCTTCTCTGTACATTCACAGCGGCATTTCACATCTCCGTCCACTCCAAATTGGACGACACACGTCAAGTCAGAAAAAGGCCAAATAAAAAAAAAAAACCAACGATACCAACAACAACAACAACAACAACAACAAAAAACATTTCAAGCAGTCAAACAAGGAATTGTACGTGAATATGGTCATCCAAATAATAATAATAATAACAACAATAATAAAAACAAAATGAGACATGACCACAATAAATAATTAAACTGGAGAATCCATAAAAACTAAGCCAAGTCAACAAATGCAGGGACGTATACATAGGCAATAGCCATGGGTTATTCAAAGGCCTGGTCAAGCATACTAAGCAGTGTGTTGTAGGTTCGCACCTGCGCTCCGGACGGTTCACTGGAGGCCGATTTCTGCTGCGCATGCCGCGTCCATTCCGTGCTGCTAACGCAAGGCGATGCAACAAACTCGACGTTATTCGACGGCTTCATCGGTGATTGTCGCTTTGTCATTCCTCCACCGAGAAAAGAATTATAATGACCGTTCATCGTGTATCCCCCAGAAATGACGGGACCTGAAGCACCTCGCTGGAGAAACGACGATGGTGACTGCTTCTGGTGGTGCTCTTGTGGCTGCATGCCGACAAAGGAGGAGGAGGAAGAAGAGAAGGCGGCCAGCGACCCATGCGAGGCGGATCGAGGAACTGTGCATGGGGCAAATTGATTCCCGCTTCTGGATGCTTCTGATCGCCCCCCGGGCAAAACCGTGTTATTTGGTGTCAGTCGTGCGGGCGGAGTAAATATGCCCTCACCAATTGCCTTTCTTTTCATGTTGGACACCAACGAAAGGGTGACAGTTCCTTGCGCCTTGTTAAGGGAAGAGAACTCGCTCAGGTCCGTTGGTTTCATGAGAACTGTGGAATTCGTACACGGTCTTCTCTCCCCCGTCGCTGGGTGCAGCATCGGTCCCGTCTCCAGCAAAGGTTGCGCGGAGTGAGGCATCGTCATCGCCATCGTCGATTCCACGACCCTTGCATGCACTGTGGATGCACTCTGCTCACTAAATTGACTTATTTTGGCTGCCCGCTCACACCAAAAGTTGTGGCGCAAAAAGAATCGTTCCCACAACTGCAGCTGCGGCTGCCGCACGACGTCCAGAAGAGGACCGAAAAAAAGTTTGTTATCGGCAAGGGAAAAGTGTGGGTTTAAAAGGCCGGAGTGGTGGATCGCGTCGTATGTCATCGCCATACGGCGTGGGTTGCTGCCAGGAGTGGAGTCCCACCCAACAGTCCCCAACGCCGTCCCACCGCCGCATGACTGGTAGAAGCAATGCAGTGGCACGGCAGAGGATGAAAAGAAACCAGTCTCTGTTGGCTCCTGTTCCTCCTGTTCTTCCCCCTCCTCCAGCACATCATGACAATTCTCACCGTCATTGGCGGCTTCCAGTGGCCGATGCCTGTCCGTTCGAATTGTCGTGGCAAATAGCACGGCAAAGAACTGACTGAGTGAAAGGGTCTGTTGCTCGATACCCCACCGATACACATCGGCCTCACAGTTGACCGCAAATGTCCCAAGAATGCCTGCATGCATGAGGTCCACAATCAACAGCAAAAAGGCTTCTGTGAACTCAAAACAGTGCGGATACAAACGTAGCAGCTGATGGACAGCATCCAGAAACTGTAAAATAATGGGCGAACTTTGACAATTCTCCGAGGTAGGAATCCTGCAACTGTCATGGATGTCAATAAAACCCCCATCCGTCACGGTCGCTCCGGTGCTCCAATCACTGTGACTCCCCAACGTCGAGGAACGCAGAAGACAGGGGTGCCCAAATGACACAAACTCCTTCTCCAGCAG
Source organism: Trypanosoma cruzi (assembly GCF_000209065.1). Classification (NCBI taxonomy): domain Eukaryota; phylum Euglenozoa; class Kinetoplastea; order Trypanosomatida; family Trypanosomatidae; genus Trypanosoma; species Trypanosoma cruzi. The sequence goes on along the minus strand of NW_001849306.1, from coordinate 37,238 downwards.
CGTAATAAATCCCTCCACGGTACGAAAATAGGGATCAAGAAGAAGCTCCGTCAGTGCACACACCTGCGTGGTGCGATCCCAGCCATCGGAGCAGTTGACAATAACAAGCCGCGCATTTTTGCGGTTATCCGGTTGGGTATATGACGGGGGTGATTGCACATTCTGCTGCTGCTGTTCCAACCATCGCGGTGCACCAGCAGTAGCAGCACCAATACTACCGTTGCCCGTACGGAATGGGATAGGCCTAAATGCACGTCTCCAGACATAGAGTGTGGAAGAACGTGGTATGAAACGATCATTGAGGCCGCCAACGTTCACGCCGGCAGAATTAAATCCATTGGCCGACACGCTCCCGAGTGAGTGCATAAAGTTCAGCGGGGCGCCACCAGCTGCGGCGCCGGTGGCGGCAGGCGGAAGTGCATCTTCCTCAGAAACACCCGCTATGAGACGTGCCGCATCCGTAGCGGTACGGAGAAGACCATGAATGTGTTCAATCCAAGCCGCTGCGGCCTTTTCCGGTGATTCAACCGTGGATGAGCCAACAGGCGACGACACCGGTGCAGTATTATCTTTCCGTGATGTCGCCATGTTACCTGCAGCCCGCATAACAGCAAGAAACGTTGGGTTGTTGTCCAACACTGCTGCAGAAAGTGCCTCATACGCCTCTCGCACGGTATGAATGTTTGCAAGAGAGCAGTACCGTCCTGTCTCCATGATTCGGAAGCCTCCGCCAACAATTGTGTTCGCATACGCGCGTATTCGGCTGCGGAGATCAAAAGTACACACCCGCATGCCACTTGCACGCCGGTACGATTTAAGGACGTCTATTTTAGATGCGGACGCACAAATATTGACGGCAGCTGGCTGCGCCGCACGAACAATTCCAGCCCCAGTGTTCAAATAGTAGTAAGAAAGCGCTTCCACCCTACCGCGAGCCCGCAGATCCGCCGACTGAACCAACTCGTCATCGTCTAAAGAACTCGGCACGACAAACTTCGCAGGATATGAAGAAAAGTGATCGTAACGACTGTTCACACATGATAGGCGCCATTGACGTGTGGGAATGCCCTGACGCATGTACTCTCTCATTGGGGAGTATAACCACCAGAAGTGAAATAACGTCTTCAGCGCCCCCTGACGTGCCTCGGCTTTCTCCTCCTCCAGTGGTGGGGTGACCTCTGTGCCATCCGTGGCGGAGGGCTGCTCGGACGAGGCCGTGGATCGGTGTTCCCGGCGGGATTCCACATCCGCAAAGGCAACAAGGAGGTTTTGTAGCACCTGCTGATAGAACGGCGTGTGTGGGGAAGGTAACACATCGCCAGCAACGAGGGCGAGGGCGGTCATACGCCACTTCCTCTGCGCACTGGCCAAAAAAAGATTGCCAAACGATGCATTCAACCCACTGTTAAGTTCCATGCACACCCGTCGTAACTCGTTCTCTTCCTGGAATGCCAGCCAAACACGGCGGCAGGAACGTGTCTGAAGCCGCAGTACGGTCGCCATACTCGCGTCTGTAGCAGTGAGAGGTCGCCAAATTTCCATCAATGAGACGCGTGGAATCACTAGCATATGTTTCATGTAAATCGCGCCATCGTCCAATGTATTATCCCTACCCCTGTTGTTTCCACCACCGCCACTATTAGTACTATTATTACCGTTACTGTTATTCATGCTCCTCCTCCTACTACTACTACCACTACTAGCAGAACTACCACCACTACTACTGCTACGACTTTCGCTGTTAAAAGCATCGACTGCCGTATTGTTCCGGTTGGTGGCAGCCCACGACTGAGGCGGGTAGTTGTCATCAAACACGCTGGCCAGTATGATGTCGGTGTGTGTAATAAACAAGTGACAAGGGTGGCCCGTGTTATTAAAAAATCCAGCGGCTATCGACGACGCAGACAAGCCCAATTGTGCTGTGTTGTTTTCATTTAAGCACGGCTGGTGCTGTTGCTGTGGCTTTTGTGGGTCCAGGTCATAGAAACGCACAATGATGGTTTTGCCAAGACGTTGACGGAGTAGATCTTCCTTATCTAACATCCCGCGGCTCGGAAAAAAGTCCCCCTTCGCAATCCTCGAGAGTTGACCAGCAACACGCCCATTCGAGGAGGTGTGGCGTATTGAAACTAGACGATGAATCAGCGATGGGAGAAAGCCGCCCCCATCACTGGCATCATTGCCAGGTGTGCTGCACGGCGGCTGACCGCAACCCTCTGAAGGCTCCATTTGGCTCGTTGCCACCGTACCAAACATACCACCGCAGCTAGCAGGCGATGATTCCCTGCCGGAGATAACACCGGCATCCGCACCCGCAGAATGGCCGTCTTCTCCATCCACCCTCTCCCCGGCGTCGGAGTTTCTGAAATGAGATCGCTTGGATTGGACATGGCCTTGCTGAAGTTGAAAGGCCGCCTCAAGCACTTCGCTGCAAACAGACATGAACGGCATATCATGCTCCTTCACTGCCGTCGTCAATCTCCTTTTCATTTCCAGCGGAGTGGAGGTATTGCCATGAGTCTGCAGGGGTACCGCCTCCCTGATCGTCTTCTCCGTTTCTACGCTGGCCCCGCTCCCCCGACTTCCGCTTTGGTTCTTCGTGGCGCTAGCAGGAAATTGCACGGAGGCAAGGCTTGATGGAAGCAGTGGGCGTGGAGGTGTCATGCGTCCGGGTGTCACCAAACTGTCACCATGCGGAGCCGGGCTTTTTTCGTTCTTCGTGGGATATTTTTGCGCCGGCGTTATCTCTGGATGCACCCGAGAGAAAACCTCCTCAGCAACCGCACCTGCTCCTGCCTGGCTCACGTGACTTTCTGGACGTGGGTGCACCACAAGGGCGGCATGCATTACGGACGCCCACTCCACAATCATCCCAACGATGTCAATAGCCCCTTCATGCTGCGGTCGTGTACATGTGGCTTGCTGCAGGTACCGCACCGCCCGTACAGCCATGTCCACACGACTCCAATTGCTCCATTCCGGACATGGCGAACCCCCGCTGCTTGTCAGAACCCCACAGCGCTCCAGGAGTGCTACATTCCACACAGACGTCTGTCGAAGCAACGAGAGCAGAAACGCTTCCTCCTCCACATCTTTGACTACTCCGTCCTCTTCTTCCACTTCTCCGCTGCTGTCCGTCTCTGCTGGAACAGTGACAGGCGACGCGTTCACGACATTCTCCTTTGTCACAAACAGTGACGGTCCTTCCACCACGTCCCTCAGCGGCGGCTCGTGTTGTTTTGGACGCAGCGGTATAGACTGCACGCACCGCAGTCGCAGCGATGGACGGTCTTGATTCCCCCCACCCGACTGCCTAATGAGTCGCTTCACTAGATGCGGCAATGACATGTCGACTGGCCGCTCAACGACAAATTGAAGGCCGTCGCTCCCCTTCATTTTGCAGCTAGCACACAGAAACAAAAATGGTCCCAGACCGGCTCCACGTATTTGTTGCCAATGGCGCAGATACCCCGCATCCGTCCTTGCGCCCTCGACGGCCTCCAGTACATCAACCTCCAGCAGCAAAAGAAACCGATCGCAGGAAACCGCAGAGGACGTTTGCTCCGGCTGCGGCATGTCACTTTCTTGCAAACGCAAGCCGTCTCTCACGTCCTCATCCCTCTCCCCTTGTGTGTTCCTTTGGGTGCACACGAGCGCCGACACCCCTCGACTCATTGAATCGGTCTGTGCGTGCGTGCTTTTCCCCGCACTCCTCAGCACACGCACGGAACAAAAACAACAAAAACAAAGCAGCAACAACAAATTCTTTAAGCGTTTTCTTTTTATATTTGTATTCTTTTCCTTTTCTTCTTTTTGTTCTCCTAAACAGACTTTAAAAGAAAAGAAGAAAAAAAAAAAAGGAAGAACGACCACATGATTGTGCAGCAACAAATAACAAAAAGCAGAAAAATGGGGAAGCATCACACATGCCCTTCGGGGGTTTCACCAAAGAGGGCACATAAACGGCAACAAAAATATGTTTTCCCTTTTCTTTTTTTGTTTTCATTTCATCATCATCATCTTCTTATGTGCGTTTCTGATGTCTCTTAGTTGTTTTTCTTCTCACGCGTAACGGTATCCACGTCATCACCCCCATCGCCAGTCAACTTCTCGGATTCTTCTCTCCGTTGAGTGCAACCGTTGTGCTGCTTTCGCAGTTGCTTCCAACGCCGACTTTTTTCCTTTCTTGTCTGCGCGTCCATTCTCCCAATGCGCAAAGTGAAGAGAACGGCGTCTACAAGAAGCATGAAAAGTAGTCCAATGGCACCACACACGATGCATACTTGTGCGGGGAGCCCACGCATGTGCGCCAAGTAGTACCCGGCTGCCCCACCAGAGAGCGCCATAATTTGCATATCAAACCCAATGGAGGCATCACGCAAAAAGCTTGCAAAGGATTCCCTCTGTTTCTCTTGCTGAAGGGCAGAGCCATGCGTGGAACCACTGCGGCTACCTGTTCGCACCATGTCCTGATAGTGTTGTGACATCATGGCATGCTGAATGTTTTCAATGCGTCTGTTCTTTTCTTTGCGGTGCGGGTTATCACTGGGTGACACAGCAGGGTTGATGATAAGACCCAGGGACGAGGCGGAGCTGCGAGAGAAGTTCTTTTTCTCGTCGCCGCTGCTGCTGCTGCTGCTTGTGGTAGTGGTGGTGGTGGTGTTATTGTCGCTCCGTGGGACAGCCGCAATCTGTACAGAACACAACGCAACGATTTGACGCAGCGAAAGGCCTTGGATGCAGCGGCATACATGCACCGGTACAAGCACGGCAAAATCATGTCTAAAAATATCTTCCTCCTCGGTACTTTTGTTGTTATTGTTGGCACAACCGTGATGTTTTTCGCCCGGCCTCACATCTGTGGACTTCGACGGTGGCAGTACATGCCGCAGTTGCATTCCAACGGCACGACGCACTAGCCTAAGAAGACACTTTGACACCCAAAGCTGCTCCACCGTCTCACACCGCATGACAACACCACCGTCCGTATGCTTTTCCTCATTGTTACTCCCTCCAAAGCGTGGCAATGATGATGGCGATGGCGGCATGCTCTTAAGCCATTGAATGACATTCTGCACGGTGAGCCGCTCTACAGCGTTTGATAGCGGCGTGCCTGCTTGAATCCTCAAAGCCATCGAGGCCAATCGTCCCTCGTCGTCCCCTTTTCCATGATGACTGTCGTCACTATTCAAGTGACATGTGGATAAAGTGGTGGCACCGTCCGCCTGAACCTCCTTGGCAACACGGTGACAGAGCCAAAGGGCGTACTGGAGCTGTGATGGTGGCTGACTCTCCTGCAGCGCCCGCCAACTTTCTTCAACAAACTTCCGCACAACAGTAGGATCGCCGTATTGATCAAGCAGAAGGCACAATGCAACATCCCTCGCTAAAAAATACACCATCACTCCAAACGCTATTAGAAGAGAGAAAAGAATAAAGAGGGAAAAAGGGGTAATACACAAAATAGGCATGCAGACCAATCTACAAAGTGCATGTAAATTCAATGCCAACACGCCACACACACACACGCCACACACACACGTGCATTACACAAAAAAGGGCCATTTCTCCGCCTTTACTCCCATTCTATTGGATTCCGCCCTTCGTCTCTTCTCTTAATTCACGCGCAAGACCGTCTCCCTCGTGCCCATGTCATTCTGCCGAAGGAACTCTTTCCACTTCGCCTCATAACCCTGCAGTAAACTGTTGATGGCTTGCAGCAGCGCCGTCCGCAGCACCTCCGCGTTATTCGCCGCGAACTCACCACCGGTTACATCCCTGGTGGCGTGTTTATCCTGGCCGACGCGATCCTCCCGTGTCCCGTTCTCCACCGCGGTGCGAATGGGTAAAACGACAAGGATGGGGCTTGGCGGATAAGACGGTGTTGCGTCAAAAGCAAAAATTTCTTCCGTACACACTGTGGAAGGAACTTCATCTTTTTTATCCCCACGAGTAAAAAACCCACTGAACTTGTTCCGCGTCGTGTGCTTGCCGTTGCTTTGGATGCTGCGTGGCCGCTTCACGCAAGTGTTGCACTTAAGGGAATTCGTTTGCAGCTTTTTTTTCACACTACCCACCGATCGGCGCATGGTGCGTTGGTACGCGCTACGCCACGTCGTCACCTCTTCCCTCGTCTTACTCCCCCTCCTCATCGGTGCAGCTGTCTGCTCTGCGCATTGCTGCCATGTCGTCCAGAACATCTTTTCTACTGCCTGCTGCAGTCTCATTTCTTCCTTCTCAGAGGGAGTGTACAACAAAATGAGTACGCCGGAAAGAACAAAGGTCCGCTTCTCGACCGCCTGTCGTATCAACAACCGCAGTGTGCACAGTCCCTCCTCGTACTCCTCACAGTTCGAAGTGTCAAGCGTAATTACAGCGGTGATGTTCTCAACAGGCCGTTGCGTTGATGTGGAGCTTTCCCCCTCCTCCTTCTCTTCCCCCTCCTTTTCTCCCGACATCCATCGAAGCAGCGGCGTGTCACGGTAGTCAATACCATACAGAGCAAGTTGGGTCTGAAACGCAACCGAATGTTGACGTGAATAACACCATGCGGCTGCTTCTTGTGTGGCATCAAGCTGAGAAGAGGGCTGTCGACTCCATTCTGCTGCCGGTGTCAGGTGCGACGCTGTGGACATTTGCACGGAGTGGAGTTGCTCCCACAGACCAACCAACTCTCCCCCATGATTACTGTCCTTCCCTCCCTCAATTTCATCGTCATCATCATAATCCTCGTCCTTGTTCTCCACACTGTACAAAGTATCCCTTGCGAGTAAAGAAGCCCCCTCTTCTTGAGGCAACAACAACGCCGTGACCCAACGTCCCAGAGAGAGCGGCCACATCGCTGATGCTGAGTAGAACGCATCCTCTGCAGCAAAATTACGCATGGACGCCGATGCACGGCGACTCCCTAGCAACGAGGCACGAGAAACGGAGTGGCGCCAAAAGAAAAGACCGGCGTCGTCCGTGCAATCGTTACGCATGCCACTCCCAAAAACAATTACCGTTGAGGCGAGTTGCAGCATCGGCGCTCTCGACTTCATTGCTCCACTTGGGAAGTGTTGAGGCATGCAGGGCACCATGGTGGGTGTGAAACCACGACAGAACCACCCAGCAACTCCTCGTGCCCGCGCCTCGGGGTCGCTGCAAAGAACCTCAGAGAGAAATCGACAGGCCACCGCATCTTCGTAAGAGGCTGTGAAGAATTCGAGCAGGTAACTCATGAAGGCATACATCCAACGCGGCTCATTCGTGCCAACCGAAACGACCGGCTCACCCAAAGTTGATGCGGAAAGCAACGGCTGCTGCTGTTTTTGAGTCAGCCATGAGGTCCGAACAAAAGACACGAGTCCGTCGGGCTCCGCCGACACCTTCCGCTGCCGGTTCAGGCATGCGCGGACGGTGTCTCGGTACGACGGCGCACGCGGTTTGTTTCCTGCCGACTTTGTTGTTGAAGGCTGGGGTAACTCCGAAGGGGCGGCGGGTGACGTCACGAATGTCACCTTTCGCATGCCATGAACTTCAGGCAGCGACTCTTGCGGCAAAACTTCCATACGGGCTCGATGACGTGGTGGCTGCGATTGCATCGCAGCGGAATTCCCAATCTGCTGCTGCCGCCGTTCCTCCTCCTCGAATGGCAGAATTACCTGAGAATTTTCCAAAGACGAAAAGCAAAAGCTGTTCGCATCGTCCGATTTCCCTGACTGTGGCGGCTGGCTTTGTTTTCCCGCTCCTTCTTCTCGCGGAGGCTGCGGTGAAAAGAATGCGGATGGCTTTGATGACGATACGTCGTCACGACTGGGTACGGCCTCCCCACGTTGCCGCTTCGCCCTTGGCTGCTCCGTCTCACTCACCGACATCTCCTGCGGCGCATGCAAGGCGCCAAATGACGCGGCGTGGAGGCCGTCAGGAAGGGGCGGAAATGACGGGAAGGATGCGGTTGCCTTCCTTGTTGGTAACGGGGGTATTGGCGACACGTCTCCACGGTTTTCCGCGGCCCCCGCTGCCCGGCTCACGCCAACATCCTCTTGGAGAAGTGGCGCCTCCTCTAAATCAGCCGGGGCCGTCGTTAGGCTCTTCGGCGTTTCAACAATGGCCCGCAGATTTGGTGACATCTCGCCAGGGTAATCCGTCGGCAATGGCGACACACAGACAGCGAACTCCGGCGGCGGCAGGCTCAACCACGGCCCAGCAGTGTGCTGGGGTCCTGACGCCCGCTCCAAGTTCAGCGTCACCATGTCATTATTATTATTATCATCATCATTATTAGTCTTATCATCATTTTCATTCGTGATATCGGGCCTGCTGGCATCACTGCTGTATTGGGAAGGTGCTGCCGTGTTTAGCGGTGCATCCCCTGAGGTCGCCACACTGGCTTCATCTTTCGCCATTGCCTGCAACTCCTTCTCTATCTTGGCGTAAATGGGATCGCCATGAAGTGAAGTCAACAGCGCCTTGGCGGCACGGACCGCCTCATCGTTTTCCTCCAAAGCGTCGTGTTCCGTATCCCCTGATGTTCCCATCACTTCTTCCGGTTCGTCCTCCACTGACTCCGCGTTGTCATCATCCCCCTCACGATCGCTGCCGGCATCATCATTGAAGACAGAGCTGTGCGTGGACTGGCTCTCCTGGTCCATCGCCTGCACAACTGCTTTCAGTTGCTCCTGAGAAAGCCCTTTTCTTTTGTCACTCAAAAAAAGACTGCCTTCGCTGGTATCCTCCCCGTCATCTTCATCATGATCTTCATCGTTTTCATCCTCTGTATTATACCTGCGACCGTGTGAAGACATGTGCAAGGCATACCACGTCAGCATTCGCTCCCGCGCTGCCTGCACGCCAGCAAACCACTCATCTCCCGCGTCCGTCAACTCCAGAGCGGCGACATCATCATTGTATGGAGGACAGTATGGCTCCAGTAACCGCATAAGATTCACAGGACATGTCATGACAGAAAGATCCCCGTGTGTCGCGATAGGATCATCCCCAAAGGCATCGGGGAATAACTCAAACGCATGTCGCCAGACGGTAAACCCAAAGAACGACGGCAGTGTCGGTAGGCACAGGCGTGGCTTCCCGCTGGTGTCTTCCAAATGGCGGTAGATGGCCTCTTGCGTAATGTACGGTGAGGAGTCCGGCCGTGCGACACGCAGGATAGTACGGTCTTCACTTAACTGCGCAGCAAGGCCCATCGTCTCGAGCAGGTCCACACAATGGATCTCCTCCATCAGCAAAAGATCGGCCAGGTCCGCAATCGTCATCTCACCTCGAAGACGCGCCCTGCCGTACACAACCGAGTTCGCCGTCACGAGATCAACCACGGCCCTAAAACGAGCGTAAGAGAAGGAATGGAAAACCATCGCCCGCTGCAGTACTGTGAGCGGCTCGGTGCGGCAGAGATGAAAAAACCGAAACCATTCGCGCTGGCACCAACTATGAATGAGCTTCAGCACCGTCCGCACATGTTGCGTACGGGCCATCTGTGGCAGGTACGCTAACTCACGATAGACACTGCCAAAGTCAACACTGCTTGAGGGAGGCTCAAATACATGCGTTGGAGGGCCCTCAGCCGCAACCTGCACCTCAATGACTTGACAAAACCCCGCCCGATTCTCCACCTTCGTGAGCTGCGAGAGGCCGTAGAAGAGAAGAATGGCGGAGAACATCTCCGAATTTCGCAGCCGCTGCTCCGCGCGATATGACAAGACCAAATCACTGAAACACTGGGCGATGGACTCGAGAAAGTTCTGCTTGTCCGCCATGTATCGTCCGCAGCCCTGCACCGTGCGGCACAAATTTGCCCCGCCAACCGCGAGTGCTGTGACGGTGAACTCCAACCACTTTAGCCGTCTTTTCGACTCCCGTACGGAGGCTGGCAAGACACCATCGGCGTAGTCATGGCTACTAAGCGACTGCGTCCCCACCGGCGGCAGCTGCGGCACCCAATTCGTCCGCACCTGCCGCATGCGGTCCCACAAGTACCGCCATACATCGAAGGGCGCGAGAAACACCGCTGGTGTGTGCGGGTCGCGGAGGTAGTGGTGGACAAGAAAGTGCATCGTCTTCTCCAGTGCCACGGGGTTGCGGAGGTGACTCGGCTCCACCACCACACCCGCTGCCGATCGACCGTATGCTTCAACTGTCGTCGGCAACAGCGGATGGCGACTTTTGTAATGCTGCTCAAACGACGGTGGTGCGGGTCGCTGCGACATGTCACTGCCGCCGCCGCACAGCGCCGCGAGGCAGCCACGGCGTGGCGGCTCATCTGTTCTAAACTCACAAAAGGCAGCGAAGGGCGGGGCGGAGAGGGCCTCCCGCACGCCAAGATCATTCTCAACCATCCCCCCACCTACGGTTTTGCTCCCAATTTTCCTCTTTTCTTCTCTTTTTTCTACTTTTCGCTTCTCCCTTAACTCGCAACGTGCATGTCGACATAAACGGCAAGAGACGGAGGTGTAGAGATGGGCGGGGAGTTACACACACAGAAACAAAGAGAGAGAGAGGGAGAGGGAGGGAGGGAGAAGCGTCAAAAGGGCCCAACAGCGAGGGGGGCAAGGAAACGCAGGAGGGGTAAAGAAAAAAAAAAAAACACCGTGCCCAATACACATGGAAGAAAAGGATTAACCGCGTCAACAAACAGAGAGCAAAGAAGGAAGAATATAAATAAAAATAAAAAAATAAAAAATACAGCTTCACACACACACAAATACATACATAAAATCAAACACAGAAATACAAATAACTAAATAAATAAATAAATAAATGGGTTCCACCAGCCAAGCTTGCAGCAAAGCCGTGCAGCGAAAAGGCGGTTACATGAGCCCAGAACAGGAAAAAAAAAAAAAAAAAAGAAAAAGAAAAATAAAAAGACCAAACCGGTGCACGTACAAATGATGCCTCACTTCCAAATGCACATGCATCGACGGGTGAACATCACAAGTGTGTACGGCGTGTCTGTGATCCATGTCAGTTCACATATTTATGCACGCCCGCAAGGCACGCACTCAGTCCGTCATGTCTGAGTGGGTGCGCGATTGTCTGTTCGGGAGGCGATGGCAAAAGAAGGAATAAAAACACCACCAACAATAAAAACACAAACACACACACACACAAAAAAAAAAAAAAACAACAACTTATAAACTTCTTTCAAAGGTCCCCCCAACAGCAAAGAAAGGGGGCCCCTGCCGTCCAAACATAACGTCCTTACCGTACGGAGAAAGTAAAAAGGAAAAAAAAAAGAAAAGAAAAGAAAAGAAAAACACGCACAACGAAAGCAAACAAACAAACAAAAAGGCAAAAAAAGCAAACAAATTTGCGTGAGCATACAAAAGAAAAATATAATCCTTTTCAATTCCTCCAGCAGCGATATATATATATTTTCCTCTTTTACCCACCCACTCAACTACTCTGGTTAGTTTGTCCAAATGCCGTACTGATATGCAAGTGCAACCACCGCGCGCCAGGCTCCCACCCAAGCCGTGAGTGTCACTAACAGCGGGAATGCCTCCACTGAAACCTGAACTATGCACCACAGCCCACTGCAAAATTTGTGGGTGATTGTTGACGGCGTGTGTTTTGCCTCTTCTCGCTTCTTCAGAGCCTGATAATACTGCGATGGGACAAGTGGCGCATTGTACATGGGGTGGCGATGCCTCCTGATCCGCCGCGTTGTCGACGCCATGGCCGCTGTTTTTCTCGTTCCGTTGCAGTTCGTATTCCATGCGTTCAGTCCTTCGACGCTTTTCTGGGTGGCCATGAAAAACTGAGCCCCTGCCAATCCACCCAAAGCCGCACTTGGCGTGAGCGTTGTGCCTTTATTCATACCAACTGGCACCTCGAGTGGAACAGGGCTCACTTCTCTTGCTTCGCTTCGTATCACTTCCGCTTCCTTTTCTCCGTTCCACAGCAGCGGCAGTGTGGGGCTCGCCACCGTACCATGGGGCTGCCTGGGTGCAGCGTCACGAACCTGCCTCACATCCACCTGCATCAGCTGTGCAAGCGAGGCGGTCATCCGCATGCAACGCCAACGCTCCCACCTACAACGCAGTAAAATGAAGGCAGGCACGGCAAACACAAGCGGTGCCATAAAGAATCCACCACTTACTGCAGCAAAAAGCACTAGCCTCCCATAGAGCTGGTCGCTAATGGGAACTGAGGCCGCTTCTTTACAGAAGGGAGGTACGTACACCACGTTACTTTTATGGGATGGTCTCGCAGATTCTAAATCTGGTTCCCCAAAGGCCCAAAACTCATAGCAGCGCGCAAACCGTCCAGCAACCAGCAATGATGATACCATGAACACAAGAACCAAAAAAGGAAGACGGAGTAGCAGCACTTCGGTTATGTGGTAACAAAACCAATTTTCTTCCAGTGTGATAAGCCGTAAATGCTTGAAGAGCTCCAAGACACGGACACCGTCACCTGCCCGTGTCGTCGCGTGGTACTGCTCTGGGTACAACATAAACGGGCTCGATAAATTAAAAATAACACTGCCACTTACCGCAGCAGCAGAAGCAGCGGCAGGAGGAGTCGAAGACGCGGATGCACCACATTGACCTCCAGAATGCCCATTCTTTTCACGGTTGCCGCAATAACCAACACCCAGAGCACCTCGGCCTTTGTTTCGGTACCAACAACGCGTGAGTCGCGACCACGAAGTGGTGGTGTGAGTGGTAGAAGAAACAAGGCCAAAAGAATGGCTTTCTCCCGTCCTACGTCGTGCCGCCGCCTGTTTTGACCGCAAAAACGCCATCGCAGCAAGTTCCTGACGTTCCTCAGGCTCCGTCACAGGATTCAAGTGGGCAAGCATGCTGCTCACATGCAAAACACAGTATGGCACCCACGCAAACAACACGATGCCAGCAATAAAGCTAAGTACAGCGGTGAAGCGTAACACGCCAACGGGTGAGCTTTCCAAAATACCGAGGGCACACACCATTTTTCTTCTGCTGCCGGAATCGGTGTCTGTGAGATTGACCGGAACAGCCGTCCATAGCAATCGCAGCGGCGATGGAGCGGCAAGGGACGGCAAGCTCATTGTCGTCCCTACAAAAGCCAAAAAGGTGGACACCAGCGCAAGGGTCGTGAATAAAATAAATGCCACATAAAATGGTGTTCCAAATCCACTTGCAGCAAAAACACACTGATCGAAACGTTTTACAGATTGTTGTCCTCTTTCTTCTTCTTCTCCTTGTGGCCTTTCTTTCCTAACCGTTCCGCGTCGCCAGAGCAATGGCATAAGATAAAAGTGATATGTCCCTGCCTTAATGGCACTGACACCAAAACCAAAGAACCATGAGAGCTGCGCCACGCTTAAAGAAAGGTTCAACACCATGTAGGCCAGAACCTGCCATTCCGTCCAAAACTCAGCCTGGCTTACGGTGTCCTGCAGCCACCAAAGACTTGGCACACGGCGACCCCACGCGTGATCCACAATGAAGCGAAGCGGGATATCAAACACGCTGGGTGAGTGCTTAAGCGTCCATACCAATTGCACCGTAAGCATTGTAAAGAAAAGAAGCCCAAAGACGGTCAGGGAAACAAGTTTAAAGATGCCTGTTTCCCACCAACACAAACGGCTACGTGCGGCAGTTGGGCCTGCAAAGCATACAGCGAGGGCGAGAAATGGGAACAGAACCAGAAATCGAGGTTTGGGTCCAAGTTGACATCCCTGCGATGATTCCATCATGGAAAGGGTTTCAAACGTCGAGTGATCCCACAAGGTGCAAATGATTGCCGCTGCGCCACCGGTCAGCGTAAAACCAAAGGACATAAATAAGATAGCCGCGGCAAGCAGTGCTCCCATGTACAACAGTTTCGTCAGGAGGTACATCCACCGTCCACCAAAACGATGCGTGAGTTCAAGAAGACTCGGGGACATGAGCAACCAACTGCCATCAGGGGACGCGTCAAGGCTACGGCGTCGTTCATTATTATGTCCCCTGCTGCAACCCAATGGAATGGTGGGCCACAAGTTCTTGGAAAAACACAAGGAGTAAAGTGCCACGATATGCCGGTACACCAGTACACCAAGCAGCAACGCCACCACCACCACAAGAAGGCCTGAGATAACGATGGCGGAAGTAAGTACCGAAAGTCCAATAAACAACGCCAGCGGCATGAAAGTTGCCATGATAACAAAATGTGATTTAAGAGCAGCAATACAGACTTTCACTCTACATTGTTGATTTACACGGGTATCCCTATCGTCATTGCCTATGCCACGACCATCATCACTCATAATTCCTCTCTCCCAAGCCGATGCACCGTCCATTGCAGGTCGTTTATCATTTGTCATAAATTTTCCTTTTTTTTTTTCTTTTTGATAATCATGATCGTTGCAATAATAAGCGCCGTCGTTTCCTCCATGTAGACATCGCATGCCAAATGCCTTTTCTTCATCTTTTTTAGAGTTGTTTCTCAAGGACGAAGGCGCCAAAGAAGTACCGTTGTCATAATTCCTATTCTCACTACTAACAGAACAGTTGTCAATGTTTTGTTGCACAGAACTACATGATGCCATTGAACATATTTCCATAGCATATGCCTCCATGGAGTATTTTCTCCAATCGTTACTCCAATACCGTGAGTGCTGCTTCATCCCACTCATCTGGTCATCCGAATTATCACTATTACTTCTGCCGCTTTCATCTCTCGCCCAATATGCATCTAGTTTTTCCCTATCTTCAAGAAAGCTGCCGGGTACCCTTGCAGGGTCCAAACTAATGGACTCAACTTCCTTCTGCCGCGTATACACATAAGCGGCAGCACTGCTAACCGATAAATTCTCCATTTGCCCTCGCCTTGTCTCCGCCGCAGCTGCCATGGCTGGTGGTGAGGAGACGAAACCCGAATTTACTTCCGCTGCTTCGCCGCTCATATAAGCCGTTTTTGGTTGGGTGAACTCCTGAAATTGTGCCCCCGCATCAATACCCTGCAGTTCGGGCAGGAGAACACCGTGCCGACGGGTCCGATTTACGCTGCAGATCCATCGTTGCACTTCACGCTCCTCCAAATCAATCGTTCCGGGAACAAAAAACAGCCGCAACATGTCGCCCATGCGCGGCGCATGATCGCCCAACAAATACCCAATGCCTACAGCTTCCCTTATTCTTGTTGACTCCGTCAATGCCATGGAATCGGTTTGGACACCTGCTCCCGCGAAGGACTTTGATTTTCTTCTCCATCGTAACCATCGCCCCTTGACGCTGTCAACATGCGAAGTTTCAAATCCATCATTCATCGTGTGTGAGGAAAAAAGGAAATGTTGCTGCTGCTGCTCTTCCTCCCTTTCTCTATACACGCCATGGAGGCTGCAAAGTTCCATCTTCACACCTTGCATGTTTGGGGACGTTGGTGCTACACATGACTTCTTCTGTGAATTTAGAAGTAGTGATGTTTTCTCTCCCCAGCTGTTGACGGTTTCATTATTTCCGTCATCTGAACACCGCCATGCAACATGATTACTGCGATCATTCCACCGACATACTCCCAATGAGGCACTCTCGTTCCTCCCACACTTCAACGACGTGCTAACCTTTCCTTCAAGACTGTTGGTGTGGGAATCAGGCGCTTCATACCTCCACACCTGGGATGATAATGCCGATGTCACAAGATCTTTCGGCTCCTCACAACGTGGCTCCTTCTTATTCTCCTGCTGCTGTTTCCAATCAACGAAGTTCGACGTACTGGAACGACCAATTCCTGACTGAAAACATTTGTCGCATCGCACCTGTAATCGTCCCGCACTCATGCCAGTTCCAACGCTCAAAAGGAATTCGCTAGAATTTTGCTGCTGTTGTTGTTGTTGTTGCTGACGGTGGCGGTGGAGGTGACTTCCGTCTTCTTCAACGTCGTCTTCGTATGCGTCAAAAGATTCGGAATACTTCAATTTCACATGGGAAAAATCCCCTTGCACCTGCCTTTTCCCTTCCGCATCTTGTTTGTTTTTTCTGGACCCACGGCCCCTGATATCATCGGCGCTATCGGCATCCATTCTGGACGTGGAGGTTGGGAAGTAACGTATCGCCTGCAGTGGCGTGTCGTCAGGAGTGCAAGAAGTGCAGCACACGGTGCTGCTCATCGTTGTTGCTGACAATGACGATGCTGACGACGCAGCTGCCGACGATGCTGCACGGGATTGAGCAGTAGTCATGACTTCAGGGGCCGCCACTCTTTTCTTACCCCTGAACCCCTATCTTTTCGACAATGTGCGCTGCCCACGATACCGAGACAGTAAATAAGATCTTCTCCCCTAGAGATTGAAGGGACTTTGAATGAGGAAGAGTAGGAGCGTGTGGGTGGGAAGGAAAGACCACCCTGCCTTTACTTCCTGCTGCCTGCCCTTCTTACTGTTGAAGGGGGGCGGGGAGGTTGAGTTATCCGTTTACCCTTTTCCTTTTACTTATTTGTGTGAGAAATACCAACGACTAGGCACACACAAAGAACCTTCCCTTTCCTCCCCAGTCTTTTTTCTCTTTTTATTTTTTTTCCTTCTTCTTAAATTTCAAATTTTTTAAATGATTTCTTCCTTTCCGTTTCCCTTTTTTTTTCTTTTCTATTTGTGTTTGGTCCCCAACAACAATTAGAAGAAATAGACGGCAGACAGAAGTTGCGTATGTGTGCGAAGATGAAAGAAACAGTGAGGCATTCAAATGACAGTGACGGTTGCCTCCGTCACGTTTAAATGCCACAATGAGAGAGAGAGAGAGAGAGATGATTCTTCATTTACCCCACTCTCTCCCTTCCTCTCTGTTTTTAAACTCCACATGTACACACACACACACTAATAAGGCGTGTCATCCCCATACACGCACCGAACGCGCTCCATCAAGAGTTCTACAAGAGGCTGCTCGCCACAATTCTCCTGCTTTTCATCCCAGTCATCATGGCTCTCGCTGCTGCCATCGCTGGAAGCGGCAAAGCTGACGTTCAATGCCTTCTTCTTGTTACCCGATTGTCGTCGGAGCGCGGGCAGTGCTGCGGCCGTTGGCTTTCCGAGGAGTTGGGCCTGCAAGTAATCCAAAAGAAAACACCGAATACGGCGTCGCATGGCCGCAGACAACGAACCGCCGTCTGCACGAGAGCTCTTACGGCCGCTGGTCGCACGCAATGAATGCTGCAACAACGCCTCCCATCCACCCTCCACCCCGAGAAAGTTACGCGTGATGTCATCGCACGCGGCTCGCAACATATTCTCCTTGTCGTCGTCGTCGGCCATTTGGACGGGCGCCTCCTGCAGACGTTCGTGATGACGCGGCACCAACGTCGCATTTGCCTCGAGTGCCCGAATAAACGCCATCAATTCCGACACCACCCGTGCAACCCCGGACCGAACACAAGATTCATGAGAGGCCAGCGCATCGCTCGCCTCACGACACGCGACGAGCGTGCGGCGGCGGTGCGCCTCCTCGAGGTGTTTGATCGCATCGCGATGTTGTCTCTCCAGAGCACTCATCAGCCCTTGGGCCGTCTCCTGCAATGTATGCATCTGTTGATGGAGCGCCTTACGATCCTCAACGAGAGCACGGTGGCCAATTTGCCTTGAAGCGAGCTGCCTTTCTAGATTGGCGTTGCGTGCTTCCAAGGCCTGCAACTTTGCCTGCCATGCATCAAGTTGCGGGCCGCGCAACGGTTTCCCTTTTGTTTCTGGTGGTGGTGGTGCTGTCATTGACGAGGGCTCTTTTGTGGAGAGTGTTGTGTTGACATCAACCCCCGCAATATTATCCAACAGATTTTCTTCTAATTTTGCCCGGGAAATCTTGTCCCGTATGCACGTCTGCAAATTGTTTTTACACTTTCCCTGTGAGTGGTGATTTTGACGCATGCGGAGAAGCGAGTCTGCCGCCTCCGCGAGGCGCCGTCGCTGCTCACTCTCCTCCAGCCGCTGCATTTTGGCCCGTAGCTCGCGCCATGCACACTCACGCTGCTTCAATCGGCTTCGAAGTGCATCCAACTGCGCGGCAGCGTTTTTCTCCCGTGCGGCGCACTCGTTGTTTGCCTGCTTGGTCTCCGCAAGCATGGCTTCAAGCGAAATGCGTTGCTGCCGCAGTTCTTGCAGTTCCCCGGCGACCTCTTCCATTTGACGCTGCGTGCTATCTAGTAATGCTTGCAACGTTCTATACTCTCCTACGGCCTCTTCACTCTTTTCTTCAAGTCTTTCTGCACGTTGTCGCTGATGCTCTGCTGCCTGCTGCATCTGCTGTAGTTTTGCCTGGTGGAAGCTGCGCATCTCCTCTGTGAGCTGCTGCTGCTCCAACAACTCCTGCCGACTGGCGGCAGTGACCCGCTGCAACTGCACACGGAGCGCATCCCGTTCCGCCACAACACGTGTTTCACGCTCTTCAGCCTCGCAACGGCGCCGCTCACATCGCATGAGTGCCTCCTCCAACTGCCGTGTGCTCTGCACACACTCCTCCACCTCCGCCTGGAACAACGCATGTCGCCCGTCCTCCTCCGCCAGCAATTTCGACTGCGCGTCACGCGTGAAGCGCAGCTGCGCCATTTCCCTCACCTTCGCATCCAACTCCTCCTGAAGCCGTCGACGCGCCTCTGCTTCTGCCGCCCGCTCCTCGACGTGCTGCTTTTGGGCGCGCTGCAATTGTTGCTCAGACGACTCCATCCGCAGTGTGAGTGCAGCATTTTCGTCAACCAATTGCTGCATTTCAATTCTCAACGCCCGCATTTCCTCGACCAATTTCAACTGCTCCGCCTCCGCACGGCGGCACTTTGCCTCCGCAGCAGCCTTTGCACGTTCATATGCCCCCGCCTCCGCACGCATACGCTCAAGCGTACGTTGATGTTCCGATCCTTCACGACGCAACGCCTCCTGCAGCGACCTCACAAGGCGGTCCCGTTCCAGTTGACATTGCGCCTTTTCCTCGTTGGCCTTTGCAAGCTGTTCTTGTGTGAGACACAAAGCTGCCTTTGTTGCGTGCATATCATCCACAACTGTGGATAATTCCTGCATTTCTTGTTGAATAGCGTCAAGATCCTGAGCGTGCCTGGCCTCACGCGTCCTTGCCTCATGCTGTGCCTCGGCCAGCTGCGCCGTGAGCTGTTCAATGTGCGCCATGAAGTGCCTTGCATCCTGCTGCCGCTCCGCCCTCTCGTCCTGCAGCTGTGAATCCGCACGCTGAAGCAACATGGATGGATACAACTGCCCTGAGTCCTTCAAGGGCCCTGTTTCGGAGGCAGTGGTCATGGGCGTGCTGCCATCCAGAAAGCCTCGCAGCTGCTGCATCAGAAGTTGTTTTTCTCCCCGAAGTTCATCTAATTCTCTTCGTAGTTGTCTCGCCTCCATCTCTCGACGTTGCAAGTTACGCGCCTGCTCGTCCATAAGCATGTCCTTGCACCGCAGTGCGCGTAACACACGTTCTGCAATGTCGTCCTCATTCTCCTCATTTTTCTCTATCCCTCCGTCACGGTCATTGCCAGCATTTGACCCGTCGTCACTCCATCGCCTATCGGCCGTGCGCCTGTCACCATCCCCTCCCTCTGCTTCTTTTATCGTCGAAGGGCTGCTGCTGCTGGCGTTCCAATTAACGTCACCTCTGGAGCGCGGAGGAAGTGACAATGGCTGCTGCTGCTGCTGCTGCTTTTCTTCATGGTGTTGCCATCTTTCGCTGCCACCACCGCCGCTGACACTTTGATTTCCCAGGGACTCATTGAAGCGGGCCTCCACTACAAGGATAGAGGGGTCAAGCGAGGAGTCACCATCGCCGCTCATGAGAGCAGCCTCTTCTCTAAATCTAAAAATGGCGACCCCGACTTCTGCCAATATCGCAGCAAAAAAAAAAAAAGAAAAAGAAAAAAGAAAAGAAAAAAAGAATTGTAATAATGAGGGAAAAATTTCACAGTGACATAAGGGGTAAAACAAGTACGCCCACTCAGACACACTCTTTCCCTCCTCCCCTCCCCACCTATTTTCTTTTTTTGAGACTCGTTTCTTCGCTTCAAAATCAATCCACATACATCTCCCTTCACCCCCTTTCCATGGTGCCACCTTGCTTATTTCAATTCATTTTCTCTCTCTGCAAGAAACATCCTCATATGGGTTCTGCTCCTTCGGTGCGGCCTCGTTGAGGAGTTTGAAAACATGTCTGTAGCACGCCAGCAGCTGGCCCTTTGACGCGGTGCGGCGGGACGATGCCAAATGTGTCCGCATGTACGCCATAAGTTGTGTCCGCGACGGCAGGAGTGACAGGAGGACCGTCTCATCATCAAATCCCAACTGAAGCAGCCGCGAGATGTCATCGGCTTCGTCATGAATGCTTTTCCTTCTTTTTTTGCCTCCACTCCAGGAACGAGATAGCTGACTGACATAACGCATGACATCATCGGTTGGACGGTACAAAAAGTGGCGGCACATGGGCGAACCACAGCGGCACATCACAAAAAACTTCTGCAGTGGGTCCTCACCCGAAAATAGCGGGGCGACGCGGTGGGCGTAACTCAACGTCAACTCACCTCCGGCCGGCACATCGCGGGTGGTGAAAAAACTGTTCGGGTCATCAAAGTGCGGGAAGCTCTGGATGCGGTTGAGAAGCTCGGCATTATGGGAGGCAATTGCCGCTGGCCAAAACTGACGGGAGAGGCCGCTACAGACGTTCGGATCGCAGCTATGATTCATGATGTGGTGTGGCAACGGCTGTGTCACGAGTTCCAACAACACCCCGGATGGGTGTGTGTAGTGCCAAGTGTCAGGAAGTCTTAGATGCGTGTCCGCCAATAGTGGGAGAAAGTTTGCGGCGTCCATGTAACTGCGCTGTGGCTCCGTGACGATGCGGGTGCCACGCGGGATGTCACGCGATGTCATGAGACCACGACTATGAATGGAACTTAGGCCCACGTAAAGACAATCCAGCGCCTTTCCGTGCAGGATACCGCGGAAAAGAGGTGCATTTACACCGCAATGAGAAGAACTGATATCGCCCCTCTCAGTTGCAAATGCTGCTGCCGCTTGTTCATACGCCCCCATTTCAATGAGATGTTGTATGGAAGTTGAAGATACTGAGCAATTAGACGATAAGGATGACGTCTCCGTCGTTGCAGAAGACGAAGTAGAAAGCGGAGGTGCTACGCTTTTTCGTGTGTAGAAGGATACATGTCCAACGCTGTATCGTATATACGCCATTGCCGTGAGCCCGTAGTACAGCAATCGACCCACAATGGGCGTTGCCAAAGCGTTGAGCGCCAGAGCCGACTTTTGCAACTCCACCCGATCGCCATGCGAGAGTGACACCCGCTTTGTATAGATGGAAGTTGTTTGTGTCGACACCGCCTCCGTTGGGGTTGCTGTTGAAAGGAACAAGGAAGAAAGGGTGGTGGCGGTGGTGGTGGGGTTGAGACTGCGATTTCCTTCCACAGTCGCACCACCCCCAAAGGAAGTGCACATATCCGGGAACAACACATGCTCTCGATCCGCATAATTTGTCCGTTTTGTGCGGCGGAATGGACGCTGTTGTTGTCGCGGCACGGATGGTGTCGAGAGGTCCCAACGGCACTGCTGGCGATGCATCACGGATGACGCCGCCGTCATTGTCGTCGCCCGTCTCACACGCATTGCAATGAACTTTGGCCGGCAAACACCGTTTCTTCCTCCAAAAAGGGAAAAAGTATTGGTGGTTACTCCTCTCAATGACGTCCCCTTCTAAATTTATTACCGCAATGGTCGGAGAGGCACATAAAATATAATAAAGAAAAAGAAGGGAGGCGGGGTGTGTTTGTGCCTGTGAAAGAAAAGTAAACAACTTACACATAAATTCAAATCGATTTCATGGCTTCTACCTTCTTTATCTCAATCTCTCCTTCCTTGCGTGGACGTATGTATGCGTATGCATGTATCACAGACATCTTCCACAGCATGTTGGTTCTTAAATATCAGCCTGGCACAATCACAAAGAGGGAAGCTCGCAGATAGACTGTCTAAAATAATGGCTGCTGCTGCTTCTTATACTGAGGGCCGGTAGTCACAGCGGGACCACCTTCTGCCTTTTTCACCGGCAGAACATTGCCAGATGTATGTCGCATGCGTTGCCGGTGGCTACGGAGCAGTGCAGCAAATTCCGGTGACGGTAAATAACTCGGCAAAACAGTTGGAAGAAGAAATAACTTCTCGGTTGTGGTTCCCTCCGCCGCCATCGCGCTCGCGCTGAATGTCACGGTGCGTGCCAAAGACGTATTGCCGGACCCTGTGGTAGGAGAGGCGGATTGCTTCGTTGCAGTCTGCAAGAGGGATCCCGGCGGGGTGAGGAACTGACAACCAATGTCGCGCAGCAGAGACTCCAGTGGCTGATTGTATCGACTTGCCACAAACCGCGCAAGCAGTTCCGCACCGCCACGCCTCTCGGCTGTCGCTTTCGTTGTCGTTGCCACCCGCTTCCATGCCAACTGCCGGTTCAAACTGTTTGTGGTACTCCCCTGCTGTTTTTCTTGGGCTGCAGACCATACGTCGATTTTTGCCACCACACGTTGTAAGTAGTCGGCAAAACTGATAACGGTGCGCTGCGAGTTCTGATACTCATGCAGCACGAGCAGAATCGTACCCTCCACCACCTCCGCAGCCGACGGCATATTGTCGATCGGCAAATGCTGCAGCCGCTGTTGCACTGGTGTGGCTCTCTTCTCATCCGAAACACCGCCACTCCCACAATATGTACACTGTGGGCAGACGTCGGAGACGATACACCAGTGCAAATCACCCGCCTCCACATCATCTTCATCACCCGCAGCAGCAGGCGTCACATCCCTCTTGCAATCATCGTCCACTTCATGATCTTCTCTTGTGACGGGTACACCACGCCATGGCTTCCCTGCAAACACGTCAAGCACACTCCGCAGCCGCGTTTGGGTTAGAGGGGCCGGCAGACGCCACACACCCCAATCATACAACATGACTGCATACGCCCGTGTGTGATTTTTATTCATCAGCAGTGCAACATCAAAGCCACTCGAGGCGGCGGCAAGATATCCAGCCAGCACGAATACAGAAGGGGGCAAGGAGGTGGCTGCTTGCATGTCGTTGGTGGCCTTTTTGAACACACATGCCTCGCTCTCGGTGTTCAGAACCCATACATGCAGCGCCTGCAAATTTGTTCCACCGCCATGTGGTGGCATAGTGGATGCTGGTACCGCCGTGGTGTGCATAAGAAGCGAACCTGCAATGGCAATAGGCATCGTGACAACTGCCTCATCCCTGCGCGGCTGCCACTGCAACGCATTCATAAAAGACGTGGGCGATAAATTACAGTGTCGAAGCTCCATGTACATACCACTGCCATCTCGATCCTTTTGTCGCAGCAGCAGATCCGAGAGTGTGCCGCTGCTGAACGCCTCCACCCATTCATGCCGCATGCCGTGCTGTACAGCAAAGGCAAGTCGGGTGAGGTGCGTCACCGACCGACAGTGTGCGAGAAAAGCGTCTTTCCGCATCCATGCGCTGTGGCACACCCAACAGTAGTGACACTCACCACCTGGCAAGGGCGTGGGTGTCGTCTTCTCTCCTGTCGTGAGGGACGTGCTTGCGCTCTCCAGGGGACGCCGCTTGTATGCAAATCGAACTGTTGGCAGCGTCACCTTCCAATACACGGCGCGGGTGTAAACGACGCGTTGCACACTCAATGTCACAGTTTCCTCATCGTCATCCTCTTCTTCTTTGCTTCTTACCTGATCCTTAGTGCAACTTGAAGGGTTTGAAAACATACCCGCACTAGTTGTACGGCACTCATCGCCATGGAAAACCACTGCTGCTTCAGGTGCAGCAGATGCCGCCGGCAACGCGGTCACAGAGGGTGTCGGAAAGAGTTCCTCGTACCCCGCACGCCGCACGTCGCTCAGAAGCAGGGAACATTTGTGACCGTAGCTATCATGCCACGTTACACACACATTGGCCGGCTCCTCATCCTCGTTCACTGAATCGAAGCAAATGCCACGATAGACGCTGGAAGTGGCGGTCGAAGCAGTTTTTATGGATACGGGGCAT
Organism: Trypanosoma cruzi; assembly: GCF_000209065.1. Taxonomy (NCBI): domain Eukaryota; phylum Euglenozoa; class Kinetoplastea; order Trypanosomatida; family Trypanosomatidae; genus Trypanosoma; species Trypanosoma cruzi. The sequence goes on along the minus strand of NW_001849306.1, from coordinate 13,264 downwards.
GCCGGCGTCTCACCAGGATCTTTTTCCTCATTACTACCACCATTATTATTATTATTATTATTGCCATTACTATTAATACCGCTAATATTATCATTACTTCTCTTATTACTTTCGTTTGGCGTCGTGGATGGTGGAAGTAACACCGTGAGACGTGTTAGTGCACTTTGTATGGACACAAGTAAACTGATGCCAATGTGCGCCAGTGTCACCGCGGGGGAATTTGATTTGGCCATGCCCTCAAATGGCAGTACATGAGGTGCAAGCAACAACTCGTCTTTCTGCTTCTGCTTCTCCTGCTGAGCCGCCGCACCCGTTTCTTCTTCTCTTTCCTTCGTTTCATTTACCCCAAAACAGGCAACTGCGGAACGTCCACCAACAAAAAGTTCTAACTGGCGAAGATGCGTTCCTGCAAGATAAGGTGCCAACACACGGTGTAATTCCTCCAGAGTCATTCGGTCGTACGGCGCAGCCCGAGTGAGGCCCACTTGCTGTTGTTGGGTGTGCAGCTCAATACTGAATGAGCAGGTGCTGTCCGCGTCCTCCTGCAAAGCGCCGAGGTTGCGCACAAGTCGTCTGTGATGCACACGGTGTGACCCATCCTCGCCACGCATGGTATTGCGGGCAAAGGCAGCCACAAACGCCGCACTTAGACGGTGCTGTACGGCACCAAACGTCATTGTGAGCCCGTCCTTATGATTTTCCCCCCATCTTCTTTTTCGTACGTTCCCGTCGCCTACCCTCGCCGATGGCTGCAGCAATCGAATAAGCTGCTCGTCGTGGGGGTACCAGTGCGTCATTGTGGCAACCCTTCGTGAGAAGCGGTGCGTGGCGTGTTCCATTGCGCATCGGTGCAATCGCTGCAACGAGCCCGCCAGCAATGCCCTGTAGGAACGCGGAAAGGCCGATGTGATAAGTTGCTCCACCGCCTGCGTACTCGGCCGGCGCACGGCCGTGTCGTGTTCACCGTACAACCCCTCCGTGCCATCCTGTGCCTTTGCATCCACCGCCACAAGGTGGTAGAGACGAGAGGCACATTGGGCCACGCAGTCGTCAACAAGACGAATCGCACTGCGGTTCACGCGATATTTGGTGTGAAAAGCCACGACATCGTTGCTGTTATTGCATGCGTACCACTCACGCAGCAGAGAGCACAACAGCAGCGGCTCACTGAGGTGGCAATCGCCTCGTTCATCCCCTGATGATTTGGCAGCTCCCGCCTTCAAAACCCCTGCCAGTTCACGCTGTATCTCTAGGGAGTACAGGTACTGCATCGCTGGTGTGCCCGCCTGCGATTGATCGTCCTGTGCTGTCATGCGAGGAAACATAAGAAGTGATGGCACCGTCATGGCGCATGCAATGATAAGGGCCTCCTCAATGCACGCAAACTGAAGGGCATAATAAATCAGCAACGCTTGTTCATGTGGCAGAGGAAGGTACGCCACAAACTCCCCCATTGCGGTAAGCGTCGCATGGTCATAGCGACACAACACGGCGTGCAGATCCTCTGTCTCCCCCGTCCTGCACTGTGGATCGCTACTCGCTCCGGCATCATTAAACGAACCGCCATCCCCACTCGTATCCAACTGCAGAAGCCCCAACTCCACGAGCTGTTCTACACCGCGGGCTATCGCGTCTGACGAGGGCGGGCTTGGCAGGTTCTGCACCAATGCACTCGGAAGTGATGGGAACAAATACTTCACGCGGAGAAGCACCGCCGCCGCATTTGCCGTGAGACTTTCCGGCAATGTCTGCGCAGGCGCCACAAATCCTGATAATGTGCCACGCCGCAAAGATGAAAGGCCCCCCGCGGTAAAAACAGGCATCTCAATTTGACGCGCGGTCTTCTTTTTCTCCGGCTGAAGGAACAGGCGACGCGGGGCCAAATGAATCACAGCGCCGTCGCACGTTCGGCCAGTGCGACCGCCCCGTTGCCGCAAACTACTTGCGCTCGCGAGCGCCGTGGAGCGCAGCATGACGCCTGTGAGAGGATCGGTAAAGAAACGCCTTTCCAGACAAGAGTCCACGACACAGCGGACATTTGGAATGGTCACGGAACTTTCTGCAACCGTCGTGGAAAGAATAATGCGGTACGGAAAGGGGCCAGCGGAGTCGTGCAGCTGCTGCTGTGGACTTCCAATAGCCGTGGCGTGAAGCAGAGCGACGGAAAAGCACCATTGCTCGTACCGAAGGAATGTGACGTTCCCTCGCTGACTGCTCGTACCACCATGAGAGACGCCACACGTGAGTGTCGGCGGAGAATCAGGCCCAACCTCCACAGACACCGCGCGACACAACATCTCCAATGACTGCAGCACCAACGAGATTTCCGCAAAGCCCGGAAGAAACACCAAAATACTCTCCGGCTGCTGGTCTGGCACGGAAGAAGATGACTGGAGTGGGCGGGGTTTCCGCTGGTCCCCGACACCGGAACTGGAAGAATTCAGGGCAAAACTCTGCAGTACAAAAAGCAAAAATTGCGCCAACACGCGGGCCTGCGGAGTATGTACGTCCGCACCAAAGCGAGTGTAGGAAAAAAAATGCCCCAATGACGCCACCACACGCCGTGCAGGGGCCTCCAAGAAAGGATTTTTTTCTATGCTTCCACAAAGCACTTGGGACGCTCCAATGGTGTCGGAAAGATCGTCGATAAAATATTCTTCCACACAATACGGCTGAGTGGAAATCGCGACGTTTGCGGCGTCACCACACCCCGTTTGCTGCCTCTCTTCGGCGTCAACCAAAAGAATATGTGGGTTGAAGGCCCCTGCATTTTCTCCACTTGGCGTCTCCGCGTTGATTGCGGGAATCCGCGAGGTGAACAACGCCACCATCTCCTCCACGGGAAGGGTGGCTGACATCAACACCAGCTGACGGAGCTGCAATTGCCTCTCTCCCTTCTCCCGCAGCTGCTGCTTCGCCCAGGCCAGTAGAAGGTCTGTCTCCATATCACGACAGTGTGCCTCATCAATGATAAGTGTGGTGGGCGCCAGCAGCCCTCCCTTATGCAGCACCGCATTTAAGATGTAACCAGGCGTCGCGTATATGATCTCTGTGGCTGGGGAGAAGCATTTGTCACCGCCAACGGCATACCCAACACGACCACCAACTTGGGCCACATCATCTGGGGGTGAAGAGTCTGTTGTTGTTGTTGATGACAGTAGAATAGCAGCTGTAAACTTCGCCAACTCCACACATGCGAGACGTGTGGGCTGCGAGACAACAATACAAAGTCGGCTACTCGCCCCAAACTCAGCTACAAACTCGCGAGAACTGCCGGTGACAAAAAATGGCATTGGAGATGGTACTGACGTCGCCCCATCACGTACGCGAGGGCCGTCCCTGTGCAACCTTCCAGACGATGCATCAATGCGTTCTAGCAGTCGGGTCCAGTGACAATCAAGTAGGAATAATGGCACAAGACTGCTTTTTCCTGAACCCGTCGGTGCGCTGCATACAAATGTATCCGTGACACTGCCGCCACTCGGCAGCGGGAGGGCCGACGAGGGCAAAAAGCGCGCGCTCCACGCAAAGCGCTGTCGCCATACGGGCAGCCGCTGCACGAGCGGATACCGTGAGGGCATCTGCTGCCAATCAAGACGCTTACGAAGTACATTCCGCCGAAGTTTTTCCAAAAGTGTGGATGTGACAACTGCCGCACTCGCCGCTCCAACACTGCCGTCTCCCGACCTGGCGACTTGACGCCCCTGCGGTCGCTGTCTCCCTGCGGGACGGGCGGCGGCGGCGGAGGTGAAGTGGTCCACCAACAAGGCGCATCCACTCCTGGTCGGCGGTGTTCCACTCCTCCTCTTCCTCCCCTTCGCCACCTCACTGGCCGGCCCCTGGCGTTCCGCGATCATGTGCGGCGGATCATTCATGGTGCTGCTACTGTGCGTTGTGGGAAATGGGATGACAACAGGCGGGGGGGGCAGTGATGATGGTGTCCCTCGCCGCCCTTCCCCGTTCTTTTCGTCGTTGCCCGCGTCGCCGCTCGCCTCAGACATTTCCCTCGCATGCATCGTTTCGTGGCTGTGTTTCTCGCCCCCGCCGCCGTCGTCGTCGGTGCTGCGGTGGTGACAGCAACAAACACGTGTGCTGTGAATCGCAGCGTCAATTCGATGTAAGTGCGACGATGCCCACGCATGCGCAGGCAACCGGCGGAGGAACCACGCCCCACATGCCCACCGCCGCATGGATGCCGATAAAAATGGGCGCACGTATGGACGGCACGGGCCCGTTCTTGTTCACAAGCGACCTATTCTTGCGGCGGCGGTAAAGATCCAGCGTGGCCTCACCCTCCAACGGCGGTGCCGATGCTGACGTCCACCCTGCCTTTTCCTTCACCCTTCAGCAACTCTATTCCCATCCCCCACCCCACCCCCACAATGGACACAAGAAAAGCAGCAAAGCGGCAAAAAGAAAGGAATCAAACAACAACAGGCATGCAAATACGTGCAGAAGAGCGCGCCAGGCAAAGAACCAAACAGAGAGACGCACGGAACGGGTATGCCCATGCAGGCATCATCGTCGTTGAAACAAGAGCAAATTATTAAGTTCAGAAGCAAAGAAATGATGGATAGATGGACAAAAAGATAAATGTGTGGTACAGATGCGCTCTGGAGTGGGCGATGCAAATGAAATGGTAACAATAGAACCCCCACGCCCACACATCCCCAACTCGAGTGCACCCACACACATACATATATACATATACATATAGTATATAAGGGCTCAGAAGCGTAGATGCAGAACGCACAATAATCGGGCTGCTTCTACTTCTTCCCTGGCTTGTGGGTGCTTGATATACATTCATCCCCACAAGAGTACCTCGAGAATAAACACTTAAGCATACATGTGTAAGTACACACACATGCCGGACAAAATTTTTAGCACACGGCTTGCACACAATTAGCGAAGCAAAAGCCAGTTTAAAACGGACTCCCCAACCCTCCGCTGGATGGTTATCGACGTCCACACACATGTATCAGAAGCAATACAGTAAAGCCATAAATAATCAAAACAAAAAAACAAAAAACAAAAATAAAACAGCGGATTAATATTCACGTGGACCGCTGGCCGAATTCTGCTGTTTATCGATAATAGAAAACAAACAAGATAGGAATAAAAAAGAGATGAATGGAATGTGCATGGATTCACCATACCCTCAAATTTTAACACCTAGTAAGTGCATATGTATATATTCCTATATCATCCATTAGCCAATATCATGGAATGCTGCGTTCCATTTAGTTTAAATTCATCTTTATTAATTACTTACAAACTGGCAGACTTTGGGGTCCTCCAGTCAAAAGACACCGCCGCTCCCCTTCGCAAGTTACACACTTTCGCCAAGTCTTGAAGTGTAAAAACACGACCGCGTGATATGCCGTCTGCGGGGTTGTCTGCAGACCGCACGTAGGCAACGGATGCATGTATTCCGCTAGAGTCCAAAAAAACCCGCATACCCGTTGCAGCTCCCACGTCAAGGCGTGCGATTTTGAGCTGCCTTTATTCGCCGCTCCTTGCAGCGAAGTGTTGTCCACCCAAACGTCCATGGTGGGTGGCAAGATGGCGGAAAAGGCCGATAAGGCAAAGCGTACTGCGCGTGCCTCGGTCTGCATGATAAGAAAAGGCTTCCTCTCCCGTTTCCTCCGGCAATCTTAACGTCGTCGGAGTATGGAATGAAAACGGCCCCCATCCACAAAAAAATGCATCCGTGATGATGGCGGCCGGCGCCTTTTCCGTGGAATTGATGATTCGCCTATTATTATTTTCGATGGTGTGTCGTAATCTCTCGCCCAAACCAATCGCTGCCGGCGGAAGGTTCGCCGGGGATGTCTTCAGCACAATCCCCCGGTGAAGTGCGGACAATCGTCGCCGCACCGTCTTGATGAGAAAGTAGTAGTCAAATAAACGCCTGACCAAAAGTGGCAGCCGCGCATAAAAAGCGTGACGCCATAACCTCCATTTCCAAGATGGTTGAAGAATTGAGCGCCGGCATGGCGCATACAGACAGGACAAACTTCTCACTCAGGGATACCGTCTGGTGAGTGATCAAACTGCACCTACAGAAAGGTGTAATGCGCAGCGCTCGATTCGCGTTCCTCCCCAAGGATGCGTGACAACTGTCCGCATTACGCATCACTTAAGCTTCCCACAATGTCACATCGCTTTTCGACCCTGCAATGCGTATATTACCGATCCATACGTCGACACGCACCAATGGGGGTGCGGCCCGGAGGCGGCGAACCACCGTCGTCACCACCGCAATTGCCGAAGCAATAATCTGGAGAATTTCTGGGCTGGCCTTGTATCCCATTGGGAGCCGTGTCAGCTCCACCAGCGTGCCGTCCTCCACGCGGCATCGAAAGAGATGCCGAGTCTCCCACGGTAAAGAGACTATGAAGGATGCCTTCACATCCAGGCAGGAAGCGGCCTCAGTCATCACAGGTGACAAATAATGGGAAATGTGTAAAAGAGGAACATTCGCCTCTTAAGGGTCGTCTCTGTTCCTGTCGCGTGGCCACGCGATCCGTCGTCGTAAACCGGTGGTTTTCTCCTCCACAACCGAAAAGAGTATTATCCATCCGCCTGTTGTTGCAGACGACGCGTCCTTGATAATTCCTGCTTTTCTTAACAATCGCGCGTCAGCGGTTGGAATCCTCCGTGAGCCTTCGCGCGATTTACCGGAGAAGGGCAGAGGGAAAGGGGACCGCCCGACGAGTCCCCAAACTTGCATGAGCCTCTCCAAGGTAGCCGGGTTCAACCGGATTTTGATCCACTTTGGGATTCAATACGGGCACGTGGACCTGCTGTAACGGGATGGTTCGTTCATCTTGTGGAGTGGCCGGACGCGTCCTTGTCGCGCGTCGCGTTATTGTAGCAGCATGATTGTGATAAAAATCATGGAAAAACGCTCCTCCGCTCTCAGCCAGGGTTCCTGCCCTTCCGAAGTTTCTCCTTCACATCAATGCGACCAGCGACAACACCTGGGTCAGCATTGTGTTGTACCTCCACAAATATCGAACTGCGTTCTGGGGAAGGTCGAACGGGTCGACGTGCTTCGCCAACTGCGAGATCAGCTGTGGATTCAAATTGTACGCCTCCACGATTTGAGCAGCGTGCCTCAACGCACCGCGTCTTATGGAATGCGCCGTGGCATTCCAAGCCAAAGCTCGTTCCACCCGGGCAGTCGTCAGGTTCGTAAGCTTTTCGATGTGTTGAAGTGTCCTGCATAGCTTTATAATGTCGAAGGCGTCCTGCCCTCGTATCCTCACGAACCGCAAGGCGCGGTGGGGATCCGCTCTCGCCGTCTTCGGCGCCACGGACCAATCCAAAATTAAGGCCCCGTCCGCCTTCAGTTTAAGATTGTTGGGAGTCAAGGCCGCAATCTCGGACCAACAGCTCGCCGTTATCCACGCAAGTCGTAAGACAACACGTTCCTTCCAATCGGTCCGGCTGCGGATACATTTATCCACCGCCTCCTCTGTCAAGGGGCACGCCTGCTTCGCCTTCGACCGCGCCGCAATCTTTGTAACCCCAAAATCGCCATGTCCAGCGGGGTTCGATTCATTTCCAACATGGACCGCAGCATCCTGTCGTACTGCTGTCGGGTCGACAGCGCCACATCTAATATTGCCATCAAAAAAGGCCGCACAACTCTCCTCGCTGATTGTCTGTTCGTGCGAGCAGCAAAAGATTGTGAATTGCCCTTCCAGGGACATTCTCTGCTACCACGTTGACGGGGCCCACATTTCTCGAGCCACCTCGTTCCCTCTCTTCGTGTGGCTAGCCCAAAGCGGGGATATCGGTGATTCGTCGTACCACAGTCGAGCGTCGTTTACGGATAATCTCCATTGCCCTTCTCGATGATTGCGTCGGGCAATTTGTAATATCGGGTGGAGCATCGGCGGCGCGGTGCGACTTCTTTGCGGAATAGCGGGAGTTGGTGGAATGGATGGAGCTGCCGTTGTCCGCTTTCACAAGAAGCAGCAGGCAGCCCCTCTGCCGTTTCTTGACGGCCGTCCGCGCTGCGATTCCTTCTGGGTGCGTCTCGGACGTTGCTTTTAGATGTGTCGTGTCCATAAATATGACATAACTGGCATCGCACCGGTCGTTGCGTCCCTCATCGTTCCAAGGGAATCTGGATTGCCCTCGCAAAGGTGTCAGCCTCATGAACGGCGGTGCAAGGACGGGCGAGAATGTTGAAGACCGGGATGTCGGGATCGGATGCCATCATGAGCTGCATCCGGAAGGCCTGCAGTAAGATCCTGCCAAAACTCATAAAGCGATCGGTGGGATCCCGCCCCGCTTCCAGCGCACATCCACGCGACCAAACCGTCAAATACAAGTTGGGCCTGGTCGTCCGCCCGTTTCCAATAATTGCATGCGCACCAGAGGTCGAAAACGACTCCGGAAACGCCCTCATCCCATAAACGCGGGGCCCAAGTGGTGACGCCGAATGCGCGGGACATTCGTCCCTCTTCTTCTGTAGCGGAATGATCGTCCAAGGAGAAGTGCTGGAGGGCAAAGGCATCGAGGGATAGAAATGTGGTCATCAGAAATTGCCCTGAGACGTCTGGAGGAATAACCTGCCGTCTCTCTCGCGCCGGAGTCCGTTGGGCCGTGTGTGAAGACGCGCCCACAGCCATCAAGCGATGCTTTTAACGTGGTTTTTTGGTAACGCCATCTTCGGCCTTATTGTGACACGCGACAGGTCCATCTGTAGGGCCTCTCCGAGTGGCGGGGGCTTCTTCCCTGGCCGCCGTCTCCGCCTCCCACGCGGCCGGCTGCGCCTCTTTAGCGCTAACGCGTGCCTCTCGCTCCTGTAGTTGGGTGCGGGTCGCCTCCAACTGCTGTTCGCGGCCGGCGAGCGCGCATTCTCGTTCTGCAGGAAGGCCGCCGGAGACCGCAATGTCAGATTCGCGCACCGATAGGTTGTTGTGCGCCTCTTCCACCTGCGAATGAAGCTGAGCGCTTCGATTCGGCACGTCCACGGCGGCGTGGGCGCTTTTCTTGCTCAAGCGCTCCCCTTCAGCAATGATGAGCCCTTGCCATGCGCCCCAACTCCTGGCCTGCGCCCATGATGGGCAAGATCAATTGATTCTCAAAATTTGGTACTTGAAACGCCCGGAGATTCGCAATATGTCCTGTAAGGCCCGAATCCTCCCATTGCTTGCTGATGTTTCCCAAAATCAGGCATAAACCTGTCGATGAGGGAGCCACAGTTAACGTCTCATCCGACATCTCGGTTCCATTAATGAACGTTATCTGCACCTGAGCTTCGCCACGTTGGCGTACCAACTCCGAAAGACGGGCACCAATGTCGCCCCATTCCGTTGCCATGTAAAAGAAACCAACACCATTTTCTTAAACCAACCCCGTTGTGCCTGTAAATTTAAAAGTAAAATAATTGTAAAACGTCTGGACGTTAACGATTCCCTGATTCCTTCAATCGGGGTCTCCCAAAGAGTCATCAAATACGGAATATTTGTACACAAATACCTTTTTCTTAGCACAATATACATGACTTCAGGCAGCCAGCCCGCTCGCAAACTTCAAATTCTTAAACTCCTCTACAAACAAACAAAAAAACACATGCTATTTTCCAGGCAGTTCAGCCGCGGTCCAGAGCCCTACAAACAGTGGCCACAAGTCATGTGGCGACGGCTGGATCCACCTCAAACGTCGTCATGAGCGAAAAATTCTGCTGTAAATTGATTGGCTTGGATGCACTCAGCTGAGGCACCTGAGTGAATCCCTTTCTTCTCAGCATGTCACGGGTGGCAATGAGCATATCTTGGTACGACAGATTACTGACTTTGAGTATTGTGTACGTCAGACACTGTGTGGCTGCCCCACCAGCACCCGACGCGCCCGTTCCAAATGTGGCCGCGTTGCTCACGTCAGCGGACGTCTGCTCGTCAGCACAACCGGATATCATCAGCACATCCCCGGCACAGTCGTTTCCCCTGCGAATACGCTGCATGTGACCGGCGACGCTGCTGCGCAAACTCCTGCTGCCCAAAAACGTGTACGGCAGGTCAAGCATGGAGCCAGAGTGGCAGCAGTCAAATACGACAGTGAGTCGCACTCCTTGTGGCAATCGCGGGAGAAGAATTCTGAAAATGTCGTTGTCAAGAATGCAGCCCTTAGTCGAAAAGTCGACGGGGGCAAGGCATTGATCAAATTTCTCCTCCGTGTCGCTCGTTGCACGAGTCTGCGTGCCGTGACCGGAATAGTGCATGAAGAGCACATCACCCGGTTTTGCACCCTTAACAAGCCACGCCATGTAGCGCACAATGTTGTCACGTGTGGGGAGGCCGTTGGCCCCCGGGAACCCCCTCTCATCCACAAGTATGCTCATCTCGTCGATGGGAATTCTTTTCCTTTGTAGTGTGGCGATTATTTGTTTCACATCATTGCAACAACCGGAGAGCTCGGCACTGGTGCCGTAGTAGTTGATGCCGATGAAAAGGGCACGAAAGGTGCCGCTCACATGGGTTGGTGCCTCCCACGGCTTAAAACCCTCCGTCACCTCCGCCTGCTGGAAGGCCTCCTCAACGTCAACCCTCGGTGGGCGTTGCACAGGGCCAAGATACTGGACAACATACGGGGCTGCAATCTTGATAAGGTTCAGTCCGATTTCCATGTAGTTGTTTGACCCCGGGGCTCCACCCCTCTTCAGCACTGTGCTGCACAGATTTAACAGACAGCCAAAATCAAAGCCCATTGCTCTTCCTTCTTTTCAGAGACGTGTGTATATATGTCACCTCAGTATTTATGTTGTCTCCCCAACACTCCTTCCTTTTCTTTTTCTTTCCGTTTCGGTGGCCTCGTCGGGTGGGTTAACGCGGAAATATCTCAAAGTGTGTGTATTCCTCCTAGCGGTGTTGGTGGCATACAAGCGGAGCGCACCCAAATGCATCCGCGTATACATGGAAGGAGTGCAAGAAACAGAGAGGGCGGGAGATGCACAGCAGCCACAGCAACAACAGCAAGGATGCATACATGCAGGCGGGCAGTGGAAAGGGGAGGGGGATCATGTGCCTCTGCGAGGGAGGCCCCGACAGATGCGGCAGACACACACACACAGCGACAGGGGGAGGAAGATACGAGTGAAGATTATGTTTTCTCCTCCATGCTATTTTAAAGGAATTTCTCCCACGGCTCTTTTCGACCCTATTGCTGGCTCCGGCCGCCCTCCGCGTCTCCTCCCCCACCACTCCCACCGCCGCTGGCGAGGAGGACACAACGCCGTGGTGTTGTTGTTCTCCCCTTCCCCACCTTACATTATTCCCTTTATTTTGTTTCCTCCCGTCCTCCTCTTTTTGTTCAGCGCTCTCCTTTTCTTCGCTCTTTCCTTCATCCTCCTCCCAAAAAACACACGCACGCAGGCCACGGCGCAAGACACGCCGTCAGAGGCTTTCGAGGGCCTGGCAAAGCGATGCCAATTCCTTCTCCTGCTCCGCCAGCCACCCCTCGCCCCCTTTCGCAACAAACTCCTCGTGGACCTTCGCGTACCTCGCAAGCTCCTTTGCGAGTTTCTTCTGCTCCTTCTCGCCCAACGCCTCGCCTGTCGCGCGTCGCGTCGGGAGCCCCGTGGCTTCATCAAAGGCGGCGTACTTTTTTTCCTCTGTGTCTCGCGTGCTAAAGTACCTTATCGGCGTGCACGTGTACTGGCGCCACTTCTCCGTCAATTTCCGTTTCGCCTCAATCTGATTCTCAAGCCTTGTGCGCCGCTCCGTTGCTTGCTGCGCCCGTCGCTCTGCCACCTCGCGTTGGGGCACGGCCACATCGTCACCCCTCCGCTCCGGTGCGCTGCATACAAATGTATCCGTGACACTGCCGCCACTCGGCAGCGGGAGGGCCGACGAGGGCAAAAAGCGCGCTCCACGCAAAACGCTGTCGCCATACGGGCAGCCGCTGCACGAGCGGATACCGTGAGGGCATCTGCTGCCAATCAAGACGCTTACGAAGTACATTCCGCCGAAGTTTTTCCAAAAGTGTGGATGTGACAACTGCCGCACTCGCCGCTCCAACACTGCCGTCTCCCGACCTGGCGACTTGACGCCCCTGCGGTCGCTGTCTCCCTGCGGGACGGGCGGCGGCGGCGGAGGTGAAGTGGTCCACCAACAAGGCGCATCCACTCCTGGTCGGCGGTGTTCCACTCCTCCTCTTCCTCCCCTTCGCCACCTCACTGGCCGGCCCCTGGCGTTCCGCGATCATGTGCGGCGGATCATTCATGGTGCTGCTACTGTGCGTTGTGGGAAATGGGATGACAACAGGCGGGGGGGGGGCAGTGATGATGGTGTCCCTCGCCGCCCTTCCCCGTTCTTTTCGTCGTTGCCCGCGTCGCCGCTCGCCTCAGACATTTCCCTCGCATGCATCGTTTCGTGGCTGTGTTTCTCGCCCCCGCCGCCGTCGTCGTCGGTGCTGCGGTGGTGACAGCAACAAACACGTGTGCTGTGAATCGCAGCGTCAATTCGATGTAAGTGCGACGATGCCCACGCATGCGCAGGCAACCGGCGGAGGAACCACGCCCCACATGCCCACCGCCGCATGGATGCCGATAAAAATGGGCGCACGTATGGACGGCACGGGCCCGTTCTTGTTCACAAGCGACCTATTCTTGCGGCGGCGGTAAAGATCCGGCGTCCTGATGTTTTCATGGCTGGCTGCCCCACCGTGGCGCCACGGTCGTGCACCAAAGGACGCGGGCACGATTCTTTGGAAAGCCAAAAGCCAACCATCCTGCAGTGCAGTGCTTCTGATCTCAGCCCGTACTGCGCCGCTATGTGTTAGCTGCCGTGCTGCCAACGCATATTTCCGTGCCTCACAATCCCGACGGCATTATTGCGGGCAAAGCGCCTGTCTCGGAGGATGCGGCGAAAAAAATGCGGAAGTTGGCATCGCGCGTATCACGGGCGATTGGCCAGCCTTTCGGAGCGAGGAACCACAGCCAGTCATCTCCACAAAACCGGGCTGCGGATCGACAGGGCAGCACGCGACCCGGGTCGCCCAGGACACAGCAAAGAGCCCAACCGGAGCGCGCCCTCTGGCGGTGCCGGCCAACCCATCGCGTTGCCAGGGCCAATTGCCCCGTATTGTCGGGAGAAGACAACACCCAGCCATGTTTCCCTCACGGGGTCGTGGTTGTTGGCGCGGGGGCTGACGGCATCGACCGGCGCCCGGAGCAGCCGCGCCGTGACGGGGCACAGTCGTAACACCACGGGGTCTGGAGACACGTCTTGCTGCAATGCAAGCC
>NW_001849305.1:7185-63521 GCF_000209065.1 Trypanosoma cruzi | reverse complement strand
TGCGGCGGGGAGCGACGAGAGCGGGCCGGTGGAGCTGTCTGTGTGCGATTTGGAGGCGCTGAACGGCGCGCTTGTGCTGACCGGCACGTTCCCCACGGGGTCCGTGCTGACGGTGACGGACTCCCTGCTGGTTGCCGCGAGGCCGACGCCGCTTGTGTATCTTCCCGGCTCGCAGTCCTCGCCGTACGCACCGGTGCTGGTGCTGTCGGGCCTGCGGCTCGTGCGGTCCGTGCTGGTTGTGTCTGGCGTTGCCCTCGTGACCGTGATGACTGGTGGGCGGACGGTGGTGGTGGACGGCGCGGTGCTGGCGCTTGTCGGTGGCGGTGTCGCACTGGACGCGGCTGTGTTCGGTGGCGACTATGCGTTGTACGCGAGTGCGCGCGTGGTTGCGTCGGGGGGCGCTGTGCTGCGCGTGTCGGGGAGCCAGGTGTACGCCGCGCATGGATTGGTATTCGACAGCGGGGTGGAGGCCAACGCGTCCGCCGTTGTAGTGAACGACAACGCCGGTGCGCTGACCGATGGCGCGCTGCTGGTGCTGCGGGGGTCGGCGTCGTTTGTGTCCGGGTCGTGGCTGTCGGTGCGCGGCAACAGCATCAGCGGCAGGCTTCTGTCGGTGCCGTCGTACCCGCGCAGTGCGGACCTTGCGCAGAGCACGCTGACGCTCCACGGGAACGCTGGCAGTGGGCCCGTCGTGATGGACGGCACCGTTGCTCTTGTGGGCGCCGGCCGAAAGTTCGTTGTGGGGTGCCTGACGCTGAACGGGCAGACGCTGCAGCCAATGGGCTACAGGTCCGCCGGCATCATCGGGGAATTCCGTCCCGTGGCGTGTGGCGTGTGCGACGCCGACGTGCGCTGCTTTGCAGCTGCGACGAGGGCGATGTCGAGGTCGTGTCGCTGCCGCTGTGCTGAGGGCGGGTACGGGCGCGACTGCCTGCCGGTGTACCTGCCGCACGTGGACGGGTGCAACCGCACGCCCGGCATGCCGCTGCTGAGCCACACGGCGACGCTGACGGAGACGCGCAGCCTGACGCTGACACCAACGTGGACGCCGAGCCTGAGCAGGACGCACTACAGTCCGACGCAGTACGGGCCGACGGAGACCCTGCAGGTGACGGAGACGACGGCGCTGCCGCCCACGCGGACCCCGACGGCGTCGGTGAGCAGCACGCTATGGTGGAGCGACGTGGCGTGCCCGACGCTCGCCGTGACGACGACGGCGGCTGGTGGGAGCCTGACGCAGAACGACATCCGCGGCGGTGGGAGCGCCGTCCCGACGCGGCTGATGGTGGCGCTGCCGCCGCCGTTTCGGTGGGCACGCGATCCGCAGCTCGGCACGCACCTGAGCTTCGTGCCGGTGTCGACGGTGCAGCCGAGCGGCTTTGGCGGCCCGTGGGGAGCGATGCTGAGCAACACGACGTGGGTGCGCAACGCGACGAATCCGTCCACCGTCCTGGAGCTGGCTGTGCCCGTGCACCGCGGTTACTCCATTGTTGCCGACGAGACGATAGTCATTCGCTGCGACGCTGTGGCGGTGTCCGGCGGCTGCAAGGGTGTGCTGCTTGGGTCCTTCACGATCAGGTCCGACATGCTGCCCGCCGCTGCCAGCGCCCTCTCGGCGATCACCGGCGTTGTTGCGGGTGCGGCGGCTGTTGCCGTGGTGGTGACCGGCGGGCTGGGCTCCATCCTGGAGATGCAGGCACTCGGCGTTTTTGCGAGGATGTCATGTGCCTCGGCGCAGGAGCGTGCGAGCACCGTTGCGCTGCCGTACTTCCTGTCGTTGTTCGCTGCCCTTGATCCGCTGTGGATGGTGGTGGGCAACGTGTTGCTCGCCGCTGTGTTCGGGTGCGTGCACTACGGTGTGATGGCGGCCTTCCAGCGGTGGCGCGGCGTGGACGCGGTGAGTGCGTGGGCTGCGATGCGCTTCCCGAGCCTGACGTACGTCGTGGCGCACGCGATGCACCTCGGCATCTTCTTTGGCTCCGTGCTTGCACTGGCGATGCCCGGTGCCCGCGTGCAGCACCGCGTGGTTGGTGTCGCCGGCGTGCTGTACGGTGTGGCGTTTCCTGCTGGCGTGTGCTACTTCATTGCCCGCCACGTGGGTGCGAGTTTTACGAGGTACTGGCAGTTTTCGAGGAAGCCGCTGCACGAGCGCCTGCTGTACCCCGTCGGGTATTGGCACCCTGCGGCGCAGCAGCGGATGTACGGCGGCATGCTGACAAACATGAGGGGCAGCCACGTGTACTGGTGCGTGTTCCAGCTGTTGGTGCTGTGCGTGGTGGGCCTGATTGCGGCTTTGCACCCGCCCGTGGGAGGCTGCCACGTCCAGTACTTCTGCATGGCGGCTGTGCTGCTTGCGGGCGCGAGCGTGGTTGCCTTCACGAACATGATGCGCTCGGCCTTCCTGACGGTGATGCGCACGGCGAGCCTTGTGCTCCTTGCGGCGCTGTGCGTGTTCAGCGCGGCCAACCACCTTGCGCCGAGCGACGGCGGTGCGAGGGCGTACGCGGCGATGGTGCTGCTGCTGGCGACTGTGCTGCTTGCGGTCACTGTGTACAGCATGGTTGTGTGGTACGTGGAGGACTGCCACTGGCAGGAGCTGCGCGAGCCTCGGCGTGGTGGGCTGGAGGCCCTGCTGCGCGATGACGAGGAGAGTGACGAGGAAACGCAGAAGCCCCACGACAGGGCGTCATCGTCGTACGCCTCAGACACCACCGGCGCGTCGTCGTACCGACCACCCGCACCGCCGTTGCAGTCTGTGTCCGGCGACACCCGCTCCGACGCCCTGAGTCTGCTTGACCGTGCATCCAGTGCGAGCTGCAAAAGTGATCGCACCCTCCTGTGATGTGCAACACGTAGAACTGGCAGGCGTGCGGTGCTGGTTGATGCGGGAGGGCGCAGGGCCACGGATTTGCTGCGCACCACAGCCAGCCATCGTTAACCGCACCGACAGTGTTGTTGGTCGTTGTTTCTATCGATTTGTTTTTATTTTGAGCGGATGCTTTCAGGAGTTGCTCCCGTTCCACGATGATTGTGTGGAAGGGGATTGAGTTGTCGCTCTTGTTACTGCTGGTGTTGTGTTTTATCGGACTGTAATTTCATGGAGTTGCGTGCGAGGAACCCAACGCTCGTTTTGTGCAATGGAAAAGGGTACGGTGAACCGCCTATTGGAAGTAATGAATTGCAGCTCTGCCTTATCGTGGGTTTACATGCAGGAGGCTTTACGGCTTTCAGAAGCAAAGCGGCGACAGAGTAGGAGCAGGGCTCCAGTTTTCCAGGAACGTCTTTGAGCGGGATTAAGTATTGAGGCGCGACGTATTGCTGTGATTTCGGCCTGCCCTGGCGTGGCGAGTGCACAGGGTGATCGATGTCTCTTTAGCGGTGAAAATGACGGACCAAGCCATCCCAGTCAGTTTCCACAATGATCTTCAAGTGCACTGCCGCCATGGCTGGATCCCTCAGGTGTGCACGTGAAACGTGGGAGCCTTGGATGCTGCGGCATTGGGATTTGTTGCCCGTTACGGCCCGCGTGTTTTGTGTGTGCAGGAGGTGTGACGGCCAATTTTGGCAATTTGCACATCCCTTCACGGCGCTGTCTTTGATTTATTTGTCGCACCGCATTCCACAGGCAAGGGATATCGTCGCGGATTGGCCACGCTGGTACGAGGATCCTCACACGAGGAGTTCCTTCTTTTCCCCAATTTCCCTCCGGCCGTGCGAAGTTCATGCACCACAGCAGATACAGAGGGGTGTGGTGTTAGCATGGAGAGTACGATATTCACCGAGACTTTTTCCACGGCAGCGTGCGCCTATGCACCTACTCGTCGAACCGTGGAGGCACGCGAACAAATGTCGACGGTTCTGGATCACCTGGTGACTCACATTGTGGACGTACCCTTTTGTCTTGCCCGCAGCGCCGAGGAGCGTGCACACGGATACAGCTTGTCCTTGGCCACTGCGGCGTACCCAAGAACGAAGCTTGTGATGCATAAGCTAAGAAGGCGTCCGACCTCTCACAGCTCATTGACAAATGGAGCACCGGCATCGTCGCATTGGCCGAACGTACTATTCGTGCCCGACAGCTCAAGCCAGAAGATTACCGCTCCACTGCAGCAGGCGACTGGGAACCCACGCGCACGGACGCCACCCTCACTCGTGGGGAAGAGGCCGCACTGGCCCGCCTCCGCAGCGGGGTTTCGCACAAATACGGATGGCTGCTACGACCACTGCAGCCCGCCATCCCACGCACATTCCGTTGGTGCGGCCCGGATGCTGCACAGCAGGCACGCAAAGAAATTTGCACGGAAACGCCTCCTCCTCCTGCTGGACCCCACACCGCCACGATCCGACGGCCGGCAGACTGCCCGGTGTGCGGCAAGCACTGCAGCTGCCGCACTGGTGTCGTGACGCACATGGTTAACCCCCATGGCTTTACGCGCTCTCCCAGGCGCTGCGGGAGTTCAGCTTTCCCGGTGAGCCGGAACCGCCAGAAATCCCACCGGAACCACCGCCCAGCACTTGAGCGAGGACGAGAGTGAGAGACGGCACAACGATCGCACCCCCGCCACAGACTGCACAGCCCATGCCGAAGCCACCCCATGCAGTTTCCGCATGGCGTTGTAGGACAAGCAACCCGGAATCGTACTTCATCTTCGGCACTTCCACAAGCAAGAGTTCCCCCGACAAATAGGAGGCGTTGCCAGGAATATGACGGTCTGACGGCATCCACACCGTTGGGATGCATGTACTGTGTGAATTCAGGGCTCAGGCTCAGACGGGACCGCTATCCTGCATACGAGCACACGAAAACTCCAGCACAGGGCTACGGTCGGCACCGAAGAAGGAAGCACTTCATAAATGCCCTTGATGCGACAGGCAGGCGGAGAATGCCGGGGATTGACCACCCACACACGGCACAAACACCCGACAGCAAGAAAACCAGGACACTAAAAAATGGAGATTAAATAGCCACGCGCTGCAAGGCTTGAACCTCCGCATGAAGAACATCAAACCCAAACAGAAAACCCGCCTCTGCACAGGAGAATGCCACCGAGAAACAGTGCACCGTGTGTCTAAAATGGCACGCACACATGCGTTGATGAACGTCACGCTGTCGCCGATGTCACGACGGCAGAGGGGTCAGGCTGCCGAGAAGGCGCAAGTTGCCCGGCGACGACAGCCCGATGGGATCACCACCAGCTTAGTTTTGCCGTCCAGCATGCGGGCTTCCGTGCCACAGCAATGCCTGACTGACCCGCTACCGCACGGCACGCCACGGGTATCTACCGGACATTGTGAAAACCGGCCGACCGGAACTGTGCGGAGAGGCAGGTCGGCATTTACTCCGCTGCCCGGCTCTGCAGGCATCCAGAAAAAAGCATGGAGTGGACATCGGGGAGGTGAGGAAGCCGTGCTTCACGGAAATATTGGTGTGTCTCCACTTTGAAGTGGAAGGTCTCTGCCCCAGCAGTACCTCCGCGCGGCGAGAAGGCACGAGGCCCCTCGCAGATGCGGCAGGCCGTATTTGCTCCTGGCAGGCTGCCCTCTTCTCCCTTTCCTCATTTATAGCGTCCATTTTTTGGTTGGTTCTGTGATTTGTTGTTTTATTGCTTCTTGGCGGCAACGGATTATCGAGCCACCGCGCTATCCCCGGGGCGGGTGCGTAGCGGTGGTGTGTGCTTCACGGCCTCCACTGCGGCTCCCACTTCTGGCGCCGGGTCTCTCTTTTACATCTCCGATCGTTGGGCGGACGTGCTCTGCGATGGTGGCTGGCGTGTGGGCCTTCGTATTTGTTTGAGAAGACAAGAGGAATAGTAACAATATATATATATATATCAACAGCGCTGAATAGATATCAATATCGACAACTAAATACCTATCTATATACATATGCAGCCAATAAAATAGCAATTGAATAAACCAAGAAATCAAGCAATCTGTCAATTGTAGGAGAGAGAAGGGATATATCCATATCTATACAGATGCATCAATGAATAAGAATAAAGTATCGTTTTTATTCTCATGCCCATATCGATATATCTATACATTGATCAAAGCTTATTTTCGTATATATATATCTCTCTCCATATAATTTCTCCTCCGTTCTTTATTATTTGTGGTATTTTGCTTCTGTTATATTATGTATTCTTCTCCCGTGAGTTCATTCTTGCTTTTTTAGAGCGCATAGGCATTCCGTCCCACAGACAAGGTTTCATATGCACTGAAGCACACCATCGGACAAAAGTCGCAAGGGGTTTGCGAAGCCCATCCCAATTGAATGATGATTGCTATCTTGTTTGATCTCCTGAGGGGCCGCAACGTGTGAGTGCGTTACCCCTGACACCCAACACAATGACAACTTTCAACGAGCAGTTTGCAGGCTAATTGTGCAGTTATTATTGAGGTGTACTCCACACCCGTATTTTAGGAGTGAATGCACGGTGTATCTGTAGGGGATGCTGAGGGTGGCGTCAGCGAGGCATGGGATAACATGTGCTCCGGAACAAGTGTGTGGCGTTGGCCAGAGGAGGCATTGTGTCAACGGCATCATTGATTGATAGCCAGTGATTTTTGGGCTTCGATATTTTGAGCCTTAAGGAATGGAACGCTGCTTGCTGACCAGCTGCCACTCGTCATCCAATCCCTCCTGGATGTGGATTAAAAGGCGATGCGGACGCGTGCAGAGGAGGAAAAGGAAATAGGACCTTGTGTGGACATGCAAGTGGACGCGTCAGAGCGTCACGATATCCCTTAACAAGTGTGGAGCCCCCGACCCTGTGCTTCGATTGTTCTGATTAAACTGCCTGGGGTGGAGGTGAGTGCGCTGACTTCCTTTTCACCGAAATTTTCCTTCAGCTGACAGTCTGCGCGGCTGACGTGGAGGGACATCATGCGCACCTGTTTCCGGCGGGTGCGATGCCGTTTCCCACATATGAGGGCAACTTCCCCGATGATGCGCTCTGTCATCCTCACTTGTTTTATTTGACGACACGGCGCAACGCGGGGTTGGTGCTGAGCGACGAAGGCTTTCCGTCTCGGCTGGAACCAAAACGGAGAGCCCATGAAGAGACATGCTGCTCGCGACTGGTTGATGCTTGGCCTGTGAGGAGTCTGTTTGCCACTGTGGAGCATCTCATCCGCTTGAGTGCAGAGTCCTCTACACATTGCACGGTTCTTGTGCTCCTGAGTAATGCCGATAAGGGCGGACCGCATGATGGTGTTTTATTGCTGAAAGGCACTGTGAGGAGGAAAAATATTATTCTTTCTTCTTCCTAGACGAGACGAATCCGTTCTTTGATTCAAGCACGAATGTCTTGTCGCAGTTTTTGTTGGCCGCTGGTGGCTTTGCTGTTTATTCCAATCAGTGGCTCTAACTGGCGGCTCCAAGGCCTAATATCGACTGGCGCCGTCGTTCTTGGGCCCACGTTGCTTGGCCCAACAATTATTTGTGCAACTGGACAACAAATTTCCCTGTGGGCGTGAATCATGTTTTGCAGAATATGACCACAACAGCTGCTGAGTGGGCTGGTGGCTGTTGCGTCCTGTATGACTCTTACAATGTTCTTGCGGATTTCACTCTGTTGCGTGTAAGTGATGTTACATCTGTCTCTTGCCGTGTGGCAGAGGCCTGAACCAATGAAGGATAGAGTGTTTTGACGAAACACAGCACAGACAACCCTCATGTTGCTCATAGTTGTGCTTGTTTTCACTGCGAGTTTCGACGTGGGAACATTTTGTTATTTTGTGCGGTATGGGGATCACTTATCCGGTGGCATATTGCCGTGTGGTGGTCTTTGGTTCAAAGGACCCTGTGGAATACTTTGTGAGGGCGAAGGGTGATGGCAGGACTGTCGTGCCCGCACAGACGGAGACGAGAACAGGCTGGTTGATGTGCCCTGTAACATTGCGCTCCCAATTGCGTCATTGGATGCGTGCAGAGCAGGTGGATCTTCGGTGTCTGTTGGCTTCACGGCCAACCCGCTGGCCCCTTCTGAAGGGCATTCAGGTGCATTCGTTCTCTGAGGGTGTTTCTGCTGTGTGGTCCGCACACTGCAGTGTCCGCTCCATTGGGCCTTTTCTTTGGTGAGAGGTTGGTCTGTTGCACTTCTTGGACTTCTGTGGTGAGGGAGGGTCATGGGGCATCATGCCCGCCGTTCCGGTGTTGGCGCTTCGCGTACTTTTAGACGCGTCACGCAGGAGGCATAATATTCTGTTGCAGGATGAAAGCGACGTGTTCTTTTCCCTTGCCAGCAATGAACGGTCTTCTTGTTATGCTGTTTGGGTCTTTCTGCTGGATAACAAGCTTGCAAATGGTTACGAGGGATGTGTGACTGCAGGGCTTGAGCGCCGGTTTGTTTTTTTCTGAGGGGCGGTGTTGAGGAATTACAGGCACTTGCAGATGTCATTTTCAATGTGAGGGCAGGTGTTTCAGCCACCCGAAGCGCGGCTGTTGGGAAGACGAGTTTCACTCTTGCAGTGGAGGCAGGCATCGACGAGGCGAATGTGCGGGCCCACCACCCTACTTTCTGTACTGTTTTGCCGCGACGACTGGATCTGATCGCCAGCCACATTGAGCCGTTGCCTTGTGGCCGCAACGTTGTCTCGAGGCGGTCGAGAGGCCGCAGGGCACGGCAGTTGCATTCATCCGTGGAAGTGCCACGGGGGAAGAAATGCTAGCCTTTTGGCGTCTGACATCTCGCTGCCTTTTGACGCCATATTTGTTGAGTCCGTGGTTACTGTCTGGTGCTCCTGCCTTTTACTGGATGATTGGAAATGCTGAGATGTGGAGGGTATTTGCTGCGCCTTCTTTCGGTATATTTGTCGCACGCCGTGTTCGAGATGGTTTTTGATTGCTGCATTGCATGGGGTGCTGCAAGGCGATACTTTATGCCACGCGATTGTGTGGTGGGTGCCATGCGGTGGAAATATTTGACTTCGTTGAGGTGCCCTTGGAGGGTGGGGGTGGCGATCCTCCGGCGCGGGTGATCATTGACAGGTTCACACGCCCCTTTGAGCCTGCTGTCTCTTTGTTGTACGTTTATGAATTGACCGCGGACATTGCAGAATATATTCAGGTTGCTGCAGTGCTCCATACATTCAATGTGTTGTCCTCCGCGCCGTTAAACTCGGCAGCTGTCCGACCGGTCTCTTTGAAGGATTTGGGAGGAGGATCCGTTCAATTTGTTCTACGGCTGGAGTCACTTCTTCCGCTTCTGTCAGCTAGACACGCCCACAGCGTCAATTTGCTTTTTTCCCTTCAATGGGGGGAAAGGGTGACGACGAACCTCGAGAGACGGTGGCTTTTTTTGTTTTATCGCCGGAGATCAGTCAGCGGCAGTTGATGCATCAGCCCTTCCTGAGGGTCGGTGACACAAACTCCGTGGCTGAGACGATTCGGATGTAATTTCACAGGGGCAAAATCCGCGCTTTATTTCCGTGCTTATGCCGATGGAATGCAATGATTTGCCCTTCTTGTGATGCCTCGTGTGCGTCGTGGCACTACATTGAGGAGGGCACGAGGCGTTAGTGACCGTGTTATTTTGTTAGACACCACGGCTCCTTTCAGAGGATGTGATTCGACTGTGTGGTGGGTCGGTTGAGGGGGAGGACGTGGATGGGCCGCGCTCACCCGACTGCTGCGCCTCATTTTTCTGAACGCCCTGACCAAATTGCTGGTCCCCCTTTGCTTGCTTTACCGGGCCTGGCGACCTCTTGAGGAGCGGTGCGACGGCGTGGACTGTCAGGCTGCTGAGGAGGCCGTGGCTGCGCGGGATGTTCTGCGGAATTTTTTTGCGTTTTAGGACTACTGTAGAGAAGAGGACACTTCATGCCTCCTCCACGTCCAGGAAAGTAAATGGAGGGATCGCGGTTGTGGGATCGCACTTCACGAGTGTCTGCGCTCGTTGATCGCGTCGACGGTGCGCTCTGTGTGTCCGCGACCCCTGCCGACACATCTCGCTGTGTTTCTTCCGGTGAACGGGAAAATCCACCGACACGCCGAGGGGGTGTTGGGGGATGTTGCAGCGAGGAACGCTTTAATAGAGGTCCTGCAGTGAGGGAGCGCTGCTTGCAAGGATCCCACAGCACATGGGATTTTGCTTGCTCCTAATTTTTTTTTCTGTCTGTTGGTTGGTGCTGCTTGCCGGAGGGTGTATTGGCCTGTGCGCAAACGTCAATTTCTCTGCTTCTGTGTGCGGCCTAGCAGTGATTGGGCCGTTGTGGACGGGGAGAGTAATTACTGTGGCGGTTACGACGAAGCGGATGTGTTACGCCGTGAATGGTGGCGCCACCCACTTCCCTGCCACGTCCTCTTTTGGTGCTTTTTGAATATTAATTTGATTTCTTGCACACAAGCGCACTCAGGCTAGGAAGGAAGCTACGACCAAGCGCTAATCGCTACTGTGAAATTCGAAGGCTCTGAAAGGACTAACGGCACACACACACACCGCCCACGCACACATATTTATATGCTTTCACGTGTTGCTGCAGTGAAGGCACCCCGTACACACAACCGTCGCCGCGTGACCGGATCCAGCGAAAGGAGGAGGGAAGGAAGAGAGAGTGAGCCGCAGAGGCCCAACATGTCCCGGCGTCTGCTTACTTCCGCGGTGCTGCTTCTACTCGTCGTGATGGTGTGCTGCAACACCGTGCAGCCTGCTGTGGTGCCAAAGTCAGGGCGGGGATCTAAAAAGAAGAAATTGTTTGTGCCGCAGACGACGCTGGCGCAGCCGAAGGTGGGGTTGTTCCAGTTACGAAGAGGGATTTGTTTGCTTCACTCTCTCTCGTCAGTGCTGGTGGAGTAATTGCTGCTTTCGCCGAGGGTCACATGAATGACGAATTTCAAGGTGCTCCATTAAGTAAGTCCTTTTCTTCTGATGTGGTTGCGGGGTACATCGACTCTGCGTGGAATTGGTTCACTGTTGTTGGTGAGGTCAATAAAAGATGCATGGAGGGCGCACACCGTGCTTGGTGCAGCGGAGGGAAAGGAGAGTTTGGGTGTTGTGCTCTGCCCCACAACAATCACGAAGGGCAACGGAGTGTTTCTTCTTGCGGGAGGCTCTGATGTGTCCTACGAAGGTGGGTGTTGGAGGGAGGGCGGCTTGGAGCCGAAACTGGTTGTGGGTGATGTCACGAATCCCACGGGTGGCAAGCAGAGTGGACGGATCGAATGGGGCGACCCCAAACCACTCCCGAAACTGATCTCTTCTGCTTCTCACAAGGGGAACGGACGGAGTTCATTGCTTCTGGTGGCTCAGGTGTTGTGATGGAGGATGGCACGCTTGTGTTTCCTCTGATGGCGGTGAATGAGGCAGAAGACGTTTGCTCCATGATCATTTGCTTGACGGACAGCGGCAGTGCCTGGGCGCTCTCTGAGTACATGTCCCCTGCGAAATGTCTTAACCTCCGCGTCACCGAGTGGGAGGGATCACTTCTCATGATTGTTGACTGCGAGAATGGCCAGAGGGTGTACGAGTCGCGTGACATGGGGACAGCGTGGACGGAGGCCATTGGGACACTCTCAGCCGTGTGGGTCAACGCACGATCGGGAGTCTCTCAGAAGAAAAGCCTGCGTGTGGATGCCCTCATCACCGCGACCATTGAGGAAAGGAAGGTCATGCTGTACACTCAGAGAGGGCACGCCTCAGGGAAGAAAAGGGCCACTGCGTTCTAACTTTGGGTCACGGACAACAACCACACGTTTCATGTTGGACCGGTTTCTACGGACAAAGCCGCGGATTGGATGCTCGCCAGCACCCTGCTGCACTCGGATGGCAATTTGCATCTTTTACAACGGAGGGGCATTGGTGAGGGCCGTGTCATCTCACTTTTCCGCCTGACGGAGGAACTGAGTAGAATCAATTCCGTCCTCAGTACTTGGGCACAAAAGGACACTTTCTTCTCCAGCGTGTCTACACCCACGGCGGGTCTGGTGGCAGTTTTGTCCGATGCGGCCAGCGATGACACGTGGAACGACGAGTACCTTTGCCTGCATGCGACGGTGACGAATGCAGCGAAGGACAACGATGGGTTTCAATTGACGGGACTTGAGTCCAGGGCAATATGGCCTGTGAACACTCGGGGTGATGAAGTGCGTCATGTATTCTTGAGCCACAACTTCACACTTGTGGTGTCGGTGACCATCGAAGAGACTCCGAGTGGGAACACGCCTCTACTGACTGCGGTGTTGGCGGACACTGCGTCCAATCATACCGTGGGACTCTCGTACAGCCACAATAAAACGTGGTAGACGGCGTTCGAAGGCACGACAACAACACGGAGCAGCACTTGGGAGCCGAAGAAATAATACCAAGTGGCACTTATGCTGCAAGGCAACAAGGCCTCTGTGCACATTGATGGTCAGTCGCTGGGGGAGGAAGAGGTGCTGTTAACGGGCGGGAGGCCACCTGATGTCCTGAGGGTTCGCTTTGACGCGTTCGGCGGGCACGAATCCCACGTGACGGTGACGGACGTCTTTCTGTACAGCCGCCCACTGAATTCCACTGCGATGCGTGCACTCAAGGACAGGGTTCCCGTTCCGACGAGGGAAGCGGCTCCAACACCACCCGAGAAGATTCGAGTAGTTGACAGCGTCAGAGAGCACGTTGCTGGGGATATTACAGAAGGGAAATGAATGGGCACAACGCCCCTGGACACGAATCCCACTACAAATAGTCACCTCGCAGGGTGTGGAGCTGCGTGAGTCCCGACGACTGCCTCGCCTCTCTCAACGACGTGAAATTGATACTGCGTGATTTAGGCGGCAACAACACCGTGCGTGTGTGCGTGTCTTGTGTGTTGCTGCTTCTTCTGGGATTGTATTTGGGTCGTGGCAGCCTTCTGAGCCACAGAGTGTGGATTTGTGGCTCCTCACGGAGAATACGTGCCGAATTGACCGCGCTTTTTAACTTATCTCTTATTTCCCCAATTTTTTTACTTATTAGTGTCTTTTCACTGTAGTTCAGCTGGAGTAATAGGTACTGTTGTTTCTTCTTTGCGTAATGTTCGGTTGCTGCACACTGTAATGAGTGAAGTGTTCCCCGCTCTTGTTTGCTTTTGTTTTCGCCCACACGTGTTGCCGGCCCTGCGGCTGTGGAGTCCCACGGACAGCACGAAATGAGGATTGGAGGAGCAGGCCGGATGCCGCATGAAATGTGAGGGATGTTGTGTGGGCTGGTGGAACAGTGCAATCTTTTTTAATTATTTTAATTTCGCTTTTCCTTTTGTTGGTGCGGGCAATATGTATATTCACGAGCACACGGTTGGTCGTCTTGTGATGCTCGGTCCATGAAATAAAAGTCCCGCCAAATCAATTTTTATTTTATTTTTTTCTTTTAATTTTGGGAGTTATCCCGGACTCTCATCTTTTTTTTTTTTTTTTTTAATCCCTGCGGCTTGTTTCTGTAGTTACCGCATCTGCTGTCACTGTGTGTCTCTGTGTCCCTTTGAGTGTCCCTCTGCTGACTGTGCTGTTGACATGCCCTTCATTTATTCTTTCTTCTTTCCTGCTAGAGGCACCGATGGTCCGCGACGACGATTGTTTGTGCTCCCCATTGCGATGGCACGAGGGTGACTGGGCGCCGGCCTGCTGAGTGAACTCGGAGGGGAGCGGATGGTGTGCGCCGTGCCTCACTGTGAGTGTGGGACGACAGTCCGCCGGGGAAGGGAGAAGTAAAGCGCAGCGCTGTGGAGTTGGATGCGTCCCGTTCGTTGCCGCCGTGTGTGTGCTGTGCGCATGGCACTTTACTACGGTGCGACGTGGATGGCGTTACTATTGCATTTGCCCTCTTGTATGTGTTGTGCGGCGGGCTTCTCTTCCCCATGACACCGTCCTTCTGCGCGGGTGGGTGGAGGGAGTGGAGATGTATGAGGGTGGCAGTTGTTTTTGCACATTGAGGTCCTCCACAAAGGTGGCACCTCACGGCAGGCTCTTGCAGCACCGAGGCCGTGGATTGAGAGGATGGGAGGGTCTGCTCCAACCACAAGGACAACGAGATGCAGTGCATGACGGTGAGGCTGATCCGCGTGTGGTTGCAGCGCATGCGGCACGTGCGCCAGTACTTGTTGAGCGCTGTGCTCATGATTGGGGAGGAGAGGCGGCACGACGTTGTGGCGCTGTGTGTGTTGTGTGTGGCCGGGGCATGCCGGCGATTGTGAGGACGTGGCGGACACGGAGCTGCTGGACTGAGGGAGGAGGTGGCGTACGTTGCGGCGCAGCGGGAGTGCATGACGGACTGCGTGTGCTGGGAGGGCCCGACGATTCCGAGGCCTGTGCTGGAGGGGCGCGTGTTGAAGTGAGCGTGGCGTGCCTGTGAGGGCCTGAGTAGAGAGAATAACAGTAATAGTGACTGTGGGGGTGTGAGGAACGGGCCGCGTTCGAGGAGCGCTCCTCTTTTTTTTTGTTTTGATTGTTGTTGAACCGCGCCCACCTAATTGTTGCTATTGTTGTGCGTGACTCTCATTGCTGGATGGGACTGTGGTGTAGCGGTGGTTTTTCTTTTGTTGCTTTTTGCTTTGCGTTGACGTGTTGTTAGTTTGTGCTGAGGGCTACACGTAACTGACAGGAGTGATGGCGATG
Source organism: Trypanosoma cruzi (assembly GCF_000209065.1). Classification (NCBI taxonomy): domain Eukaryota; phylum Euglenozoa; class Kinetoplastea; order Trypanosomatida; family Trypanosomatidae; genus Trypanosoma; species Trypanosoma cruzi. The sequence goes on along the minus strand of NW_001849305.1, from coordinate 48,949 downwards.
ATGATGACTGGCCGTGTGCTGCTGGTGTGTGCCCTCTGCGTGCTGTGGTGCGGTGCGGTTTTTGGACACGCGATGGACGATTACTGCAGTGAGGGTGGAGGGAACGGTTTGAGGCACACGAGTAATGGTGGAGATGACGGCGTGTCTCTAAAGGCGGACTGCGGGTTGTTAGCCACTCGAATGGGATTAATAAAGGCGGTTGAAGCTGCGGAAGCTGGACAAGATGAATTGAGTGGTGGTCCAGGTTTATCTCAAGATACGAAGGAAAAGTTGGACGATACGTCTGTGGGAACTAATACAGTGGGCAGTGCAGCGGCTGGTTTAGGAGGAAGTATTGTCGCAGGTCAGACAGCAGCACTACCGCCGACGCCTGGAGGCTCAGGTACAGGAGGACAGGTGGTGAAGCCAGAAGGGTTGGATGCAAATGGAGGAAAGGAAGCAGATCATAAGGAGGATCGCAACGACAGTACGGCAACTGGGCCCCAACACCAAGGCGTTGATCAATCATCTTCTTCCTCTTCTTCATCTGGCAGCCCTGGCACTCAGAACGGTGAAGAACACAACTTGGAGAATACTTCCAAGAGTGATGAATCCTCCGATGATTCACCGGAAGGTGACGAAAGGGATCCTCTTAGCCAATCCGACAGTCGTGAAGAGAAGGCGGAAGAACTGGTGAAAAAAAAAACGAATTAAATACAGAAAATACAGGTCATGAGGCACCAGCACTAACAACAGCACCAGCCGAATAGGCAGAAATACAAGCAGCAATACCAACAACACCACTGCATGGACATTCCGGCGCTGATGATTCAGGAGAGGTGCAACAGTTACAACAACCCCAAGACGGCATTGAGTCAAACAGCAATTCACAAACAAAGAGCGCTGCCTCCATTACAGCCAATCAACACAATGAACCATCTGGCGACCATGCAGAATCCAGGCCACCATCACCCACAGAAAACGGTGATGCTGCCAATAACGAATCTGAAAAGAGCACTGAAGAGGGCATCCCGAACAATGATCCAGCATCCGATGGCGCAGGGACACGAGAAAAACAAAATGAAAATAATGAAGCCAATCCGAAAGAAACACCAGTCGAAGCCACAGCCACGAAAACCACAACGGTGACGACTGGCGACAGTGACAGCAGCACCGCGGTTTCCCACACCACCTCCCCTCTTTTGCTTCTTCTTGTTGTTGCGTGTGCGGCTGCTGCGGTGGTGACCGCGTGAGAGTGAGGGAGAGAGAGCCGTGCACCGCCCGCACACACACTCGTCTTTCACTCACTTTCTGTGTGTGTTCCCTTGCATGGACTCTCGCCCTCACCTCATCCCACGAAGCACACACATAATGTGCCCATTGTATATATTGCATGCACACCCATGCAGGCCCGTTGGTGCTCTCTTTTGCACCGCACGCACCGCTGCCGTCCTGCCTGGCTGCATGGGCGGAGCACCGTAACTGTTTCTGTTTGTTTTTATTGCATTGAGTGGGCGACCTCTCTCTCTCTCTCTCCCTGTGTGTGTGTTTTGCTTTACAGGAGCAATGAGAGTGTGTGCGCTGGTCGTCCCACGCTTCGGCTTTTTGTTTTGTTTTTCATTGTTTTGTGGTTGAGAGCACCCATTCCGCGGGCTGCGTGTGTGCGTGATGATATGAGTAATTTGCGTGTGTGCTATCTGCCTCTCTGCCGTTGCTTTCTTCTGACTCTCTTGTGGCGCACAGCTGCTCTGCAAGTATCGGCGCTGCCAAACATACAAGCACATGCACACAAGGCATAACGCAGACGCTGTGAAGTGGTGTGAAGTCTTAGAACGCACGCACGCACGCTGCGGATGGTCACGGAGGGCACTGTGGGGGTTGGTGTTTTGGTGCTTGTGGCTGTATTTGGCAACGCTCATATCCACCGTGTTGGAACGGCCGGTGTGTTTGTGGGCCGCTGAAGAGAGCAACGGCGGAAATGGTGACTTCCACGCAGTGCGTTCACAGTAGTCTCCCGGTCAGTGTCAGTGCGGGGAGAAACAGTCATGACAATTGCAATGCCGTCACGCTTGTTTTTGAGCATCCTGAGAGAAACGGTAAAAATATATTTGCACACACGACGTTTTGCACCCCCGCTTCAGGGCTGTGCATCACGATGAGGCTGCCGTGCGGTGATGCCATATGATATGAGCAGCTGGGAGAGAAAGAGAGAGCGCTGTGCGATGCTCCTGCACCTGAAACTGACGCTGTGCAAGTGGTGGCAGGTTGGTGGACGGTCACACAATCACTGCAACACCACGAGGGAAGCAGACCAAACACTCCGCGTGCAGGGAGCGTTGCGGCCGATAAGGGATGTGTGCGACGGTGATGGACGCTCAGTCGACGACGGGTTGACGGTTTCTCCCATTGATGGAGTTGGTGCGCACGCGGTGTGTATGGCCGCCTCTGTGGTCTCCTGTTACTCCGCTGCGTGTGCCGCTTTCTGACGCACCACTGGCACTAAATCGTTTCATTTTTTTTCTTTCTCTTTTTCCTTTGTCTCCCGCCTCCCGCAGCCACGCTGCACTGCTACTGCTGCTGCTCACACGAAACCAAGAAATGCATTTACCTCAGGCCATGCGCCAGCCTCGCCATGCCACGCCGCCACTTCCATTGCTGGTGTTGCTGCTGATGTACTGCACCATTGGGTGTATTGCCGCTGCACCCGCTCTGCAGCACCGCCGTGGATATGACGAGATGATGGGAATGAGCGGCCCACTGCCGACTGTGACAGTAGCACCGCGGGCTTCCACAACAACTCTAATCTTTGGCATCTTCGTGTCAATTGTGCAGCCGCGGCTGCGATGGTGGCCGGGCCTGCATGAAATGGTGTGTGCTGGAGGGGAGAGAAGGCTAGTGGAAAAAAGATTGTTCTTCTGATGAATATTGGCTGCACTTCCCGTGGAAAACGAATTCACGCGGTGTGCAGAGATTATTCTTTTTATTGTTTTTACTTTGCTTTTGTGTTGCTTTGTGCGCTGCACCTTCTCATGTGTGTGTGCGTACCCTCCGTGAGGAGTGCCGACACGACGGACCGCTCTCGCCGTATGTGCATGCGGTGGAGCCTTGTGTGCCGCTCCTGTTTGCTTCTCCCTCTTCCATCTGTGTGTTGGTGTTGCGGCAGGGCTGTGTGTGTGTGTGCCTGCTGCCGTGGATTGGAGTGTGTGTCGTGCGTGGTTTGCGGCGTACGGTGCATGCCTGGCCGCTGCCCTCTCCTCATGTGGGGTGCCCTCTGTGTGTGTGTCTGCCGCACCTCTCGTCTACCCTGTTGCTCTCCATGTCCCTCACTGTGCAGATCAGCTCCACACCACCGAACGACCACACTCACGATGATGATGACGTGCCGTCTGCTGTGCGCCCTGTTGGTGCTTGCCCTGTGCTGCTGCCCGTACGTGTGCGCGGCAGGGAGTGAAGATACAACTGTTAAAGTTGGAGAAGATCCAACGCTCCAGGATTCAGGGAGTTCAAGCGATTCCCAAATTACAGGAGCAAAAGTTACGGAAGGTATTGGACAGAGTTTAGATAAGGAGTCCGATTCGTCAGAGGGACCAGCCTTGACCGCTTCTGCTCCAGCAGCTCCATCTCCGACAGGTACAGGAGAAGAAGGACCACGTGGAGCGCCCATTTCGCAAGATGGAAGAGATGCGTCTGGTCAGTCAGGGGCATCAGAAGAAAATATCATTTCACCAGGATCAAAAGGTGATTCCGATAAGTCAGGTGTAAATAATCCGGAGCATAATAAAGAAGTGGCGCTAACTGATAACGAAGTTAAGGAACAGGCACCAACCACGACAACCACAACGACCACAACTACAACAATGGCACCAACTACGACAGCCACCACTGCGCCGGAGGCACCAAGTGATACGGCCATGAATACAGAGGCGCCAACCACGACGACCACCCGCGCACCTTCACGTCTTCGCGAAATCGACGGCAGCCTCAGCAGCTCTGCGTGGGTGTGTGCCCCGCTGCTGCTCGCCGTATCCGCGCTGGCGTACACCACTCTGGGCTGAAGAGGTGTGTGCGGGCTGTGCGTGCCAGCACTCAGCCACGGGGGCATGTGCATCTCTACTGTGGTCCGATGTATAAAGTAAGAGTAATTATGATGATTGTGCTTTGCTTTGCTTGCTTCCACTGCCCTGATGTGTGCTTCATGTTGCTGCTTCCTGTATCCGCCACTTTGAACGCAACCCGGACACACTCATGTGCAAGTACACTGGAGTCTTGTGTTTTTTTTTTGTTTAATTTTTTAATTTTTTGCTTTTTTTTGCTTTTTAATCTTGACGTTTTCAGTGCGGTGTGCGAGTTCTGCAATCGTGCTGATTCCAACTGTCTCGTCCTGTGTGCTCTGCTGCTGTGCACTCTGTGGTGTAGCCGTCGTGACTCTCATTGCTGGATGGGACGGTGCGGGGTTGTGTGAATTGTTTCTCCTTTTTTACTCTCTGTGGACGTGTTGTTAGTTTGTGCTGGAGGCTACACGTAACTGACAGGAGTGATGGCGATGATGATGACTGGCCGTGTGCTGCTGGTGTGTGCCCTCTGCGTGCTGTGGTGCGGTGCGGTTTTTGGACACGCGATGGACGATTACTGCAGTGAGGGTGGAGGGAACGGTTTGAGGCACACGAGTAATGGTGGAGATGACGGCGTGTCTCTAAAGGCGAACTGCGGGCTGTTATCCACTCGAATGGCATTAATAAAGGCGGTTGAGGCGGAGGATGGACAAGAATTGAGTGGTCCAGACTCGCCTCAGGATAAGTCGAAGGTATCATCACCTGATAATAAATTGGGCAATAATACGCAGTCCACTGGAGCGCCTGGTGCAGGAGGAAGTATTGTCGGAGGTCAACCAGCAGAACTACCGCCGAAGCCCGGAGGATCAGGTACAGAAGAACAGGTTAGGAAATTAGAAGTGGTGGATACAAGTGGTGAAGAAGTAGCAGGAGATAAGAAGGATCACGAGGACGGTACGGCAACTGGGCCCCAACACCAAAGCGTTGATCAATTGTCTTCTTCTTCCTCTTCATCCGGCAGCTCTGGCACTGAGGGTGTCAAGCAACCCTCTTTGAAGGAAAATTCCGAGATTAGTGAAACCTCCAATAGCCGGCCGCAAGAAGAAGAAGTTCTTCCCAGTGAATCTGACAGTCCTGAAGAAGAGGCGGATGTAACAATACTATCAGAACAAGAGACGGAAGAACTGGTGAAAAAAAAAGAAGACAAAAAAAACGCAATTAATGAGGCACCAACAGAAACACATGGAAATCCCACCAATAACGCAGAAATACAAACAGCAATACCAACAACGCAAGTGAATGGAGATTCCAGCCCTGAGACTTTAGAGGACGTCCAACAGCCAGAAGAAGTCCAAGGCGAAAAGGACTCAAACAACAATTCACAAACAAAGAGCGCTGTCACCATCGCAGCCAATCAACACAATGAAACATCTGCCGACCATGGAGAATCAGGGCCACCTTCACCCACGGTAAACGGTGATGCCGCCGATAATGAAGCTGACAAGAGCACTGAAGACGGCACCCCGAACAGTGATCCAGCATCCGATGCTCCAGGGACAGCAGAGGGAAAACAAAATGAAAATAAAGATGCCAATCCGAAAGAAACACCAGTGACGGCCACAGCCATGAAAACCACAACGGTGACGACTGGCGACAGTGACGGCAGCACCGCGGTCTCCCACACCACCTCCCCTCTCTTGCTTCTTCTTCTTGTTGCGTGTGCGGCTGCTGTGGTGGCCGCGTGAGAGTGAGGGAGAGAGAGCCATGCACCGCCCGCACACACACTCGTCTTTCACTCACTCTCTGTGTGTGTCCCCTTGCATGGACTCTCGCCCTCACCTCATCCCACGAGGCACACACATAATGTGCCCATTGTATATATTGCATGCACACCCATGCAGGCCCGTTGGTGCTCTCTTTTGCACCACACGCACCGCTGCCGTCCTGCCTGGCTGCATGGGCGGAGCACCGTAACTGTTTCTGTTTTGTTTTTATTGCATTGAGTGGGCGACCCCTCTCTCTCTCCCTGTGTGTGTGTTTTGCTTTACTGGAGCAATGAGAGTGTGTGCGCTGGTTGTCCCACGATTCGGCTTTTTGTTTTGTTGTTTTACTTGTGTTGTGGTTGGTGCGCCCATTACCTTTTTTTATTATCGATTATTGGTTTGCTTAGAATGTGGACGCATGATTTTCTATTTATTTTTTTTCTTTTTCTTTGAGATATTGTCAGGGTTTCTTATTCTTTTCAAACCATGGAGTGCCTTCCTTAACGTACGGCATGTGTCAGTTGGTCCACGTCACCAGGGGGCAATGGAGTGCGGCGGGCAGCAGCAGCAGTATAAGGCGGTATGGCACGTGAAACCGCACGAAATGACGGACAAGCAGATTTGCCTGTTGCCGAGGCAGGACACAGACGCGGTCCGAAGATCAGTGCGGAGCACAACCGATTCCAGAGGATGAGGGTGCGGCGCCGCCACGCCGCGAAGATATCGCCAGCTTGGGCTGGATGAAGCCCCAAGTTTTTCCACACGGACTTCCAGAAGCATAGTGAAGCCACGGCGTAAGGCTTGATTTTGTTCCTCCCTTTTCGGATGAATTCTGTGAAATGCAGCATTTTTCCGGGAGAGGCAATGTGTGTGCTTTTTATGCTACTTCTGCAGCGGACTCGGCTTGTTCCATTTTGTTTGTCCAGATTGTTTTGGGCTGTCACGGCTGCCGCGCGGGATATGGCGCTCAGCTGCTCGTAAGATACCACTGCGAATATCCAACCATGCGGACGCGGCGGCAAGAAGTGTTTCACTCGACGAGGTGAAAGCAGGCCAATCCGCCTCACGCAGGGCAAAAGTGGCTTTCTCCCGCCGAGGCAGCGTGTTGGCTATTCGCGGAATGCCATCTTCCATCCCCACCGAGTAAGATATTAAGCAGTGGTCCGAATCCATGTAGAGAGTGGATCGCCAGTGGGTGACACGTAGCACGCGGTACGCAGTCACGTCAGGGGACGAGGCATTACGATGTGTGTTCCGTGTTGCCTGTGTCAGGTCATTTGCCAGCTCAAACTTCATATCAATTAAAACAGCAACGAAGTTCTCTTCTCCAGTCGTTGGTGGTGTCTGACTGTCACGGAGCTCATGATGTCAATTCGGGTCACCCGCGATAATCGCAGCGGGTCCTAAGCGACAAATGGTACTAATAAACGAAGAGCTCTGAACGGTTGCTGTGGGAGGTTTGTGGAGATTCACCACGCAGATGCTGGGGCTGGCCGGTGGAAATACACGGACAGCAATGGTCTCCAGGAGGTCAGTGCCAGGGAGCGGCAGGCGCTCGCACGGCAGAGAGTGGCGCACCCGAATGGCAACGCCACCACCGCACCCAGTGCGGGCCTGAAGAAGGCCATTGCAGCCGGATAATTCTGCCGCTGTGGCGCTTCGATTATTTGTTGCCTGGAGAAGAACAATTTCAGTTTAATGCAGCTCCCATCGCGCAGCAAATGCATTCTTTTTTACAAACGAGAGGCCTGCAATGTCACGCTGCCAAATAGTGATGTAGCCATCCACCTCGGTGCCAGGGTTCTTGTGGACGTCACCGCCACGGGTGATATCAACGGAATGACCGCAGCGAAACGGTCGTGCAGTTTTGTCCGACAGTCTGCAGGCAGACCGCTTCAACTCCCCGCACTGGGCATGGCGCGGAACCTTCTCGAGGGGTGGAGTTGTCTTGGTCTCCGTCGTGCTCGCAGCAACGCCCTGCTACACAGTTGATATACGCAACCAAAGCCCCAGCAACGCGACAAGGTGCGACTTCATCGCTGGGGCTCACCGAATTTTGTCAAGGGCCTCATTCCAAGTTTTTTTGCTTGTTTCCTTTCTTCTTTTGCTGTTTGTGTTTTATTGGAATAATACGTACCTTTCTGCTTTCCCATCGGCTGTTTAACTGCTCTACACGGCATTATGTGCGACGTGTTTTCTGTGTTTTTTTCTCTTTTTTTCCAGTCGCTGTGCCGGCCTCATTGCCGTGTGTCCCACGGACCGCGCGTACGAGGACTGAAGGAACAGGCCGGATGCCGCAACGTAATGTGAGGGATGTTGTGTGGGCTCGTGGAACAGTACGATCTCTTCTTCATTGTTTTGCTTCTACCATTTTTTGCAAGGAATATGTATACACAAACACACGGTCGTCTATATTGCGCCGCATGGCACATGAAATAAAAGTCCTTCCAAATGAATTATCTTCATTCTTTCCGGGAGCACTGCCGGACTCTAAGCCCAGTTTTTATTTATTTATTTTTATTTCTGGTTTGCAAGGTGGTGTGTGTTTTTGCCTTCCCACTGATTCCAACTGTATCATGTTTTGTGTGCAAGCTGTCATCATTTCTTATTGTGCGGTCACTGTCCTGTGTGGTGTAGCGGCCTTGTATTTCTCCATTCCCTTTTGCTCTGCGTTGACGTGTTGTTAGTTTGTGCTGAAGGCTACACGCAAGTGACAGGAGTGATGGCGATGATGATGACTGGCCGTGTGCTGCTGGTGTGTGCCCTCTGCGTGCTGTGCTGCTGGTGTGTGCCCTCTGCGTGCTGTGGTGCGGTGCCGGCGGTGGTGGATGTTGTTGTTTCTGGTGGTGGGGACAACAAAAAATTGGAGGAACAGAAATTGTCATCCCCAGTCATATCGGGCGTGAAACCACAAGCGCCAGAAGTTGAAGAATCACCGACCCGACGTTCAGACGATGTTTTGGAGGAAACGTATGAAGTCGTTGTTGAGCGAGATGAAGCGGATGGCCGTGGAGTTGGAGCTGATGGTGAAAAAGGGAAAACCGTTCAAAAAGGAAGAGGTGAAAGGGAGTCTGAAGGCGATTCAGCGACAGAGGCGGAATTGCACTTAACCGAGGATGAGATCTTACGGCAGCCGTCACCGAATGGAGCAAAAGAAGGTGAAAAAACGATACCCTCCAACGACACTCCGCCAGAAGAAAAATTTCAACAAAAACAAGAAGATCCACCGAGTTTGTTGCAGAGTGAACCCGGTGATCCCGCGAGTGGAAGGGGAGTTCCGCCGGAATCAACGGAACATAAACCACCCGCATCAGGAAACCCAAGTTCAGAGACAGAAACAACAGGAATTGAGAAGGTATCAACACCCACGCATGTGCGAGAATCCCCGAGAGTAAAGGAAAAGGAAGTTTTTGCCACTAAACACGAAAGAGAAGATAAAGAAGGGTCTGGAGGCAATCCAATTAAAGTGACAGACGTGCGGTTGTCTGAGCCGCAGGAATTGCGGTCACAGTCACTGGATGGAGCCCAACGAGTTGAAACGGGGGTACGCCCAATTAACAGTTTGCCAGAGGATCAAAATAAACAACGAGTTTTATTGGATTTGTCGCAGGGTGAATCAGCCAACGATCCACCGGAAACAACTCCAAAATCCTCTTCTACAGGTGGACATCGTGTTGAGAACAGTCGTGCGAATGACGATGGCGCGAAGAATACTGAGGGGTCAGCTGCTGGAGAAAAGAAGGACGACAAGAAAGGCCTCGAAAAAGATGTTGTTCCGACAATCAGTGAGGGAAAACTACAGCCGCCACTCACGACAGCCGCCAGCACGAGTGCTACGGCAATAGATGGTGACAGTAAAGGCAGCCCCACAGCAGCTACGGCCCTGCAGTCTGACGATGGCTCAGAAAGCAATCCGGCCAAAAATGGCTTGAGACAACCTTCCAGTGAAAGAATCGCACAGCTCAGTACGACTCCCGATCCTGAAGACGCATCAGAAGTCACAGAGAACGCGGCCGCTGAACATGCAGGAATCCCAACAACAAAAGCAATCGCCACAGCCAAAACAAATGACACGGTGACAACTGGTGACACCGCCGCCAATCAGCCGCTCCAAGGATTTGTGTTGGTCGCCAACAGAATGCGCGGTAGACCGTCGGTTTCCTTCCAATGGATTTGATTGTTGCCGGTTTCGCCACCGACGTGACCCTTCACCAGCAATAATCCCGATTTGAACTTCTCGCTCGTAGCCTTACAGGTAGCAGCGTCTTCACGGCAGTATTTTCCAACAAGCATGTAAATATCACTTCCATTCACAACTGCTGTTGGTCGGCTCACGTCTACTCTCTTCTTTGGGTCTTCGGAACCGTCTTCCTCCAAAACTTGTGTCACCTTGGCATCCTTCAGCACCTCCTCCTTTTGGTTATCCGCTGTTTTCTTGAGAAGTTGGGATGCAATGCCAGTAAAACTGTCGTTTTCACCGTTCTTTTTGCACTGCGCCTCGAAAACGGCAAATACGCCACTCCCCACTTTTAGAAGGCCGGGAACACCCAACGACTCCACAGTTACACCACCAGTGATGACTTTCCATTCAAAACTTGGATCTGTCTCTGACTCACCGTTCTCATCAGCGGCTGCAGCTCCACCAGTACCGCAGCACATCATCACGACGAGGAGAAGCGGCACCGCGGAAGTAAACACACGCCGGGACATGTTGGGCCTCTGCTGCTCACTCTCTCTTCCTTCCCTCCTCCTTCCGCTGGATCCGGTCACGCGGCGACGGTTGTGTGTGCGGGGTGCCTTCACTGCAGCAGCAACACGTGAGAGCATATAAATATGTGTGTGTGTGCGGTGTGTGTGCTGTTGGTCCTTTCAGAGCCTTACAATTTCACAGTAGCGATTAGCGTTCGTTTTCCTTCTTTGTGTGTGAGAAAGAGAGAGAAGAGGAAAAAGGAGTGAACACCGCCGCCCCTCCACAATGAGTGGCATCATCATCCCCGCCGCAGTCACTCCCAACAACAACAACTGAAATGCACAGACACACGGAATGAGAAGGAAGAACAGTGCACAGGGAAGACACATCGACTGCCACCAGCAGTAAAAGCCACGGCGGGTATGTTGTTGTTCTTCACGCGTCAGCGCACAGAGAGCAACGCCCACACACGCTGCCGCCAGTCGTTTTACTGTTGTCTCTCCCCGCAACATCCATCGCACATCGCCCCGCATAGCCGGAGAATCCTCCGTCGCTGTATGAACAACGGGAGGAACACGTCGGCACGTGCAGCTGCTGGGCAAGAATCCATGCGCACTTATCCCAGGCACCCACAATGCCACACCACGTTAGTCAACTGCTGCACGTCGCCAACACCACAACCGCAGCAAGTCCAAGGGACGCACGACGAGCTCACACCCTCCCTCTCCGCAAGAGCCGCCACAGCCAAATTGTGTGAAAAATGGCATGTCCATGTGTGTGTGTATGTATGTTTGTCAGCGCCTATACTTGCAGAGCAGCCGTGCGGCACAAAAGAGAGTCCAAAGAAAGTAGCTGCAGAGAGAGGCAGATAGAACACATGCAAATCACTCATATCATCACACACGCAGCCCGCCGAACGAGTGTACTCAACAAACACAGCACAAGCAGCGCAATAAAACAAAAAGCCGAAGCGTGGGACGACCAGCACACACACTCTCATTGCTCCCGTAAAGCAAATAACACACACACAGGGAGAGAGAGAGAGAGGTCACCCACTCAATGCAATAAAAACAAAACAGAAACAGTTACGGTGCTCCGCCCATGCAGCCAGGCAGGACGGCAGCGGTGCGTGTGGTGCAAAAGAGAGCACCAACGGGCCTGCATGGGTGTGCATGCAATATATACAATGGGCACATTATGTGTGTGCCTCGTGGGATGAGGTGAGGGCGAGAGTCCATGCAAGGGGACACACACAGAGAGTGAGTGAAAGACGAGTGTGTGTGCGGGCGGTGCACGGCTCTCTCTCACTCACTCTCACGCGGCCACCACCGCAGCAGCAGCCGCACAAGAACAACAAGAAGAAGCAAAAGAGGGGAGGTGGTGTGGGAGACTGCGGTGCTGCTGTCACTGTTTTGTGTATTCGCCGTATCAGTTGTGGTTTTCGTGGCTTTGGCTTCGACTGGTGTTTCTTTCGGATTGGCATCTTTATTTTCATTTTGTTTTTCTCGTGTCCCTGCGCCATCAGCTGCTGGATCATTGTTGGGGATGCCGTCTTCAGTGCTCTTTTCAGATTCGTTATTGTCAGCATCACCGTTTGCCGTAGGTGATGGTGGCCTGGATTCTGCATGGTCGCCAGATGGTTCATTCTGTTGATTGGCTGTAATGGAGGCAGCGCTCTTTGTTTGTGAATTGCTGTTTGACTCAATGCCGTCTTGGGGTTGTTGTAACTGTTGCACCTCTCCTGAATCCTCAGCGCCGGAATGTCCATGCAGTGGTGTTGTTGGTATTGCTGCTTGTATTTCTGTCTCTTCGGCTGGTGCTGTTGTTAGTGCTGGTGCCTCATGACTTGTATTTTCTGTGTTTAATTCGTTTTTTTTTTCACCAGTTCTTCCGCCTTCTCTTCACGACTGTCGGATTGGCTAAGAGGATCACTTTCGTCATCTTCCGGTGAATCATCGGAGGATTCATCACTCTTGGAAGTATTCTCCAAGTTGTGTTCTTCACCGTTCTGAGTGCCAGGGCTGCCAGATGAAGAAGAGGAAGAAGATGATTGATCAACGCCTTGGTGTTGGGGCCCAGTTGCCGTACTGTCGTTGCGATCCTCCTTATTATCTGCTTCCTTTCCTCCATTTGCATCCAACCCTTCTGGCTTCACCACCTGTCCTCCTGTACCTGATCCTCCGGGCGTCGGCGGTAGTGCTGCTGTCTGACCTGCGACACCACCTCCTCCTGCACCAGCCGCTGCACTGCCCACTGTATTAGTTCCCACAGACGTATCGTCCAACTTTTCCTTCGTATCCTGAGATGGGTCTGGACCACCACTCAATTCATCTTGTCCAGCTTCCGCAGCTTCAACCGCCTTTATTAATCCCATTCGAGTGGCTAACAACCCGCAGTCCGCCCTTAGAGACACGCCGTCATCTCCACCATTACTCGTGTGCCTCAAACCGTTCCCTCCACCCTCACTGCAGTAATCGTCCATCGCGTGTCCAAAAGCCGCACCGCATCACAGCACGCAGAGGGCACACACCAGCAGCACACGGCCAGTCATCATCGCCATCACTCCTGTCACTTGCGTGCAGCCTTCAGCAAAAACTAACAACAAGTCAACGCAGGGTAAAAGGGGAAAAATGTTAAAAAACCAAGCAGCGTCCCATCCAGCAATGAGAGACACGCACAACAATAGCAACAAATAGGTGGACGCGGTTCAACAACAATCAAAACAAAACAAGGGAGGAGCGCTCCTCGCCGTGCACCGTTCCTCACACCCTACAGTCACTATTACTGTTATTCTCTCTCCTCAGGCCCTCACAGGCACGCCACGCTCACTTCAACACGCGCCCCTCCAGCACAGGCCTCAGGAACGTCGGGCCCTCCCAGCACACACAGCCGTCATGCGCTCCCGCTGCGCCGCAACGTACGCCACCTCCTCCCTCAGTCCAGCAGCTCCGTGTCCACCACGTCCCTCACAATCGCCGGCATGCCACCGCCACGCACAACACACACAGCGCCACAATGTTGTGCCGCCACTTCTCCCCAATCATGAGCGCGGCGCCCAACGCGTACTGGCGCACGTGCCGCATGCGCTGCAACCACACGCGGATCAGCCTCACCGTCATGCACTGCATCTCGTTGTCCTTGTGGTTGGAGCACACCCTCCCATCCTCTCAATCCACGGCCTCGGTGCTGCAAGAGGCTGCCGTGAGGAGACATGTGTGTGAAAGACCCCAAAGTGCGGGGCGCAGTTGGCAGCCACCCACGCTCAGTTCCTCGCACCTCCCCGCACAGAAGGACGGTGTCATGGGAGAGAAAGAGAAGTCCGCCGCACAACACATGCACAAATGCACACGCAGCAGCAACGCCATCCACGTCGCACTGCAAAAGAGATCCATGCGCACCGCACACACACAACCACAGGGAAAAAGGTACGGAGCGCATCCAAGAACAGAGCGGTGTCCTTCACTTCCCTCTGCCCTGACAAATTGGCATCACGCCTCACAGCAGGTTGTGGCGGATTAGTGCTCCACACCCACAGTGAGGCACGGCGCACACCATCCGCTCCCCTCCGAGTGCACTCAGCAGGCCGGGGCAGGGCGCCCAGTCACCCTCGTGCCATCGCAATGGGGAACACAAACAATCGTCGTCGCGGACCATCGGTGCCTCTAGCAGGAAAGAAGAAAGAGAAATGGAGGCATGTCAAAAGCACAGCCAGCAGAGGGACACTCAACGGGACACGGCAACACAAAGCGACGGTGAGCACAGCACAAACGGAAACAAGCCGCAGCGAGTCACCAAAAGAAAAAAGAAAAAAGGGGTAAGTCCAGCAGAACTCACAAAATTAAATAATTGTTCAGGCAGGACTTTTATTTCTTGTGCCTAGAAGCACATGACAGCCGTGTGCATACATTTTGCCCGCACAAAAAATGGAAATTTAAAAACAGATCTTGCTGTTCCACGAGCCCACACAACACCCTTCACACGTCATGCGGCATCCGGCCTGTTCCTCCAATCCTCCTTTGTGCACTCCGTGGGAGACACAGCAGTGAGACCGGCACCGCGTGTGGGCAGCAAAAAAGTCAAAAGGGGAATACGTCACTCGTGACGGTGTGCAGCTTCAACCATTAAAAAAAAACAATATTATTAAAACAAAGTACCAAAATAAAAAAACACTGCAAAAACAATCACACGCAAAAATAAAACATGCAGGCGTCACCACACAGAAAAGTGAAGGGTAATGGGAATATGCCCACCCAACCACAACAGAAGCAGAGATTCAAAAAAACGTAAAAAAGCCGAAGCGTGGGACGACCAGCGCACACACTCTCATTGCTCCCGTAAAGCAAATAACACACACACAGGGAGAGAGAGAGAGAGAGGTCACCCACTCAATGCAATGGAAACAAAACAGAAACAGTTACGGTGCTCCGCCCATGCAGCCAGGCAGGACGGCAGCGGTGCGTGTCGTGCAAAAGAGAGCACCAACGGGCCTGCATGGGTGTGCATGCAATATATACAATGGGCACATTATGTGTGTGCTTCGTGGGGTGAGGTGAGGGCGAGAGTCCATGCAAGGGGACACACACACAGAGAGTGAGAGAAGGACGAGTGTGTGTGTGGGCGGTGCACGGCTCTCTCTCCCTCACTCTCACGCGGCCACCACCGCAGCCGCAGCCGCACACGCAACAAGAAGAAGAGGCAAAAGAGGGGAGGTGGTGTGGGAGACCGCGGTGCTGCCGTCGCTGTCGCCAGTCGTCGCCGTTGTATTTTTCATGGCTGTGGCTTAGACTGGTGTTTCTTTCGGATTGGATTCTTTATTTTCATTTTGTTTCTTTTCTCGTGTCCCTGCGCCATCGGCTGCTGAATCATCTTCTC
Source organism: Trypanosoma cruzi (assembly GCF_000209065.1). Taxonomy (NCBI): domain Eukaryota; phylum Euglenozoa; class Kinetoplastea; order Trypanosomatida; family Trypanosomatidae; genus Trypanosoma; species Trypanosoma cruzi. Next base: position 33,593 of record NW_001849305.1, on the reverse strand, counting down.
CAGTTGTTTGGGTGCTTTTGGATTTCGTATTATTCGATGCTCCCTCCGCGCCAGAAGATAAACTCGGCTGCTCTTGACCGTCTGCTGACATCCCCTCTGTGGTGCGGGTATAATCTTCCTCCTTCTCCTTATCTTTCTCATCGTTGTGATCTTCACCCCCATCTTCTTCCTCTTCATCTTCTTCATTTTCATCTTCATTTTCTTCATCATCTTTATCGCCTTTCTCGACTTCTTTCTTCGTATCCTTATCTTCTTTATCTTGCATTTTCTCATCTTTGTTTTCCTTGTTTTCTTCCATTGTTTGTGATGCGTGCTTTCCGGATTTTGGCGCCGGTGATAATTCCGCTGCCGTTACGTCAGTCACCGAATTCGGCGCTGCTGGTGACGCTGCCGGTTTACCGCTTAGGCCATCTCCTCCAGCGCCACCAGGAGCCTCGCTGTCATTCTTAAGATTATTGCCGGCTTGAGACGCACCACCAATGGGATCCTGTAGATTTGTTTCAGAACATCCACCACCGCACCACAGCACGCAGAGGGCACACACCAGCAGCACACGGCCAGTCATCATCATCGCCATCACTCCTGTCACTTGCGTGCAGCCTTCAGCAGAAAACAAATCCCCGTCATCGCAATGCAAAAGCAAAAGGGAGAGACGCGTCACACAGCCACGACCAGCCACGGCACAGTAACACATCGCAGCATCCCGGTGCACACACCATGAGGCAAATAAAATCAGTGGGAGGGCAAAAAGCGCAGACACACACAGCGCCGCAGCAAGTAAACAGCAAGAAAAACACAAAAAAGTAAAAACAAAACAAGAGCAAACAAACAACAATAAATTTAACACAGTAAAAACAAGAAAGACAAGAAGCTGTACCGAATGGCTCCAGTGCGCATGCACCCATCTTCAAATGTGTGTCCACACAAACAGTTTTCTTCGTGTTGTGCATATGAGTGTCGGATGCGTGACAAGTGGCGGATACAGGAAGCAGCAACATGAAGCACACATCAGGGCAGTGGAAGCAAGCAAAGCAAAGCACGATCATCATAATTACACTTACTTTATACATCGGACCACAGTAGACGTACACATGTCCCCGTGGTTGAGTGCTGGCACGCACAGCCCGCATACACCTCTTCAGCCCACAGCGGTGTACGCCAGCGCGGATACGGCAAGCAGCAGCGGGGCACACACCCACGCAGAGCTGCTGAGACTGCCGTCGATTTCGCGAAGACGTGACGGTGCGCGGGTGGTCGTCGTGGTTGGTGCCTCTGTATTCATGACCGTATTACTTGGTGCCTTTGTTGTATTCGTAGTAGTGTTTGTTTTGTTTGGCATTTTCATTTTCTCTTCTGATATCTGTGCCTTATGATTCTCATCACCTTGTGTACTTTACTGCGCCTTTTATTTTGTGCATCTGACATACCGGTCGCACCTTGTGTGTGTGTGTGAAGACTGAGTTGCCAAACCTGGTGGCTATGGATTATCGCTAGCCGAACGTAGTGTATCCGGCGGAGCTGGTGTCTGTCCAGTGATGGCTGTGCCTGCTTCCTTTGGAAAGAAGGTCCTGGACTTCTCAAACCCTCCTCGCTGTCTCTCCCACTCTCTGTCCGTGGCACACCGGTCTCCCCACCATATGGCTGTAATGCACCAGGCATATTTCTGTAGGATCCGGTTTCCCTAGCTCAGGGCTGGGATGACGGCTGTTATCATCATTATCGTCTCCTGTCGCCGTCACGCGCACGGACGAGCAGCCGCAGCACGAGAGCGCAAGGAACTGCACGGCGCACACCACACGGAGCCGCAGTCATCATCGCCCGTAGTGGAGTCGCTGAAGTCAGTCAGCCGATCGGTGAGACGAAAAGAATGGAACGAGAGGGAGAGGGACGGAGCACAGCGGATACAGCGAGAGAGCGCAGACAACATGAGGAGAGGGCAGCAGGCCCAGCCGCACAGTTCACACACCACGAGACGGCATCCACGCAAGGAGGGCACACAACGCCAGCAGCCACCCACCATGCAGGAGGAGAAGACATCCACCACCATCTCCCCCAGCTCATTCCCGCAGCCCCAGGGAAATGGCCAAAACCCGCGGCCACCACACAACGCACACGGAGCAAGCGAACCCTCATCCATCCATGACGCGGCACAAAAACTTCCTGCCATCCCGCCCTCAATGGGAAACGGAGCCCAACTCAACGCAGTCACACGCGGTGCATCACACCCACAGGAAAATAGACTCGGGGTGCGCGCTCCCTCTCTCCCTCCTCCTCATGGCCACGGAGGAAGACAACAGCCGCCACACGCAACTGCCAGCATGCACTACAAAAGGTGCATTCAAATCCACTGCAATGTGCATCTTGTGTGTGTGTGTGTGGTTGTGTGTGCCTGCAGAAACACAAAGCAAAGACGTAGAAAAGAGGGAGCAGAGTATGCGGAGGGACGCACAAAAATGCACAGCGGAGACGCATAACGGAAACAACAAGAAGAAGACCGCTCAAACTCATGATTGCACTGCAGCCCAAGCAGTGGCAATTCACACAATATTTATTAAAAACAAAAAACGTCTTCCTTCGTCTTATATAAACCCCATCGCACAAAATAATTATAAATGAAAAAGAAATCGTCCATTACTGTTCCATACAAATTTTAAAACAAGAAAAATCCTGGCTGCCGTGTGGCCACACCAAACCGTCTGTATGTATTTTGCCCGCAAAAGAAATTTAAAAGGATGGTTACGTGTGCTTCAACCGTCTGACCCTCCATGTGTCCGCACACCATTTATATTTCATGGGGTCATCTGCGTGTTGCTGCTCCCCTCAGCCCTCTCATCGGCGCGTGAGTGCGGCCCGCAGAGCACAGTCACGCGAGTGTGTGGGGACTGAGAGAAGCACGCAGACATGACGGGAGTCGCGTCTCTCCATCGGGAGAGTGAGCGCAGCAAAAGAAAAAGAAAAAATCATCGGAGGGGAGAGAAATGCTCACGAGGCCGACACCGAAGGGTGCGCCACCGCACGAAATAAACACGCAAATCAAAACAAATCCTTAAATAAAAACACGGCGGCAGGGTGTGGCTGTGTGTGTGGCGCTGCGGGTGTCTGCCCGCCCTGGCCGCAATAAAAAAAAAAAAAGGGAAAGAAATGTGTGCTCCGCCCCACAGGCCGTCGTCGCACGCCCACACGTCACGGCTCCCTCAGCGCGCCGTTCGTCGCGGCCCCTCCTCATGCGTGCAGCAGGCGAGGCGCACAGGGCCGTCGTCATGAGCGTGTCGGTGGGTGTGCGAGTGGAGCAGTTGGGCGGGAAACACACACGGCACCCCTCACAGGAAGAGTGCAGCAAGAAACAATTAAAAGAGGGAAGAGTAGAAAAGAAAAAACGTTCATAGTGATTGCCCCAAAAGCAAAAAAAAGAGAATGGGGAAATGAGAAAAAAACAATAAAAAGTGAAAACAAAAACAAAACGCACAAAAAAACAGGGAATAAAATAAATGTTATTTGAGAAGGGAAATAAATTATCATGTGTATTTTTGTGCAGGGAGGGTCGAAGTGTCCCACGCGGCAACCAGTCACTCCTCACAGAGCCGCAAACACCCACGGTCCCAAAAGGAGAAGCAGCGATGGCAGCAGTCCGCTCCCACGCATGGTGCCGGCATCGCTGTTATTTTCTTGCGACACATTTCCGAGGTTGCTGCTGAGCGCCGTGGCATTTACTTCCCTGATCTGTGAATCGGCCCCCTCCACACCACCACTTGCATCTTTACTGCTTCCCACCAAATGCCCCCATTCCGACGGCTGTTGCCCGGCAGGAGTAGACGGAGTACCCCTCGGCTCTGTTTTTGCATGATACAGCTTTGGAATATTAACGCTTTTCATTTTAAGCGCAGTCATCTCCGCAGTACTCAACGGGCGGTTGTACAGCAGGACGTTCGTCACAGTCACTGACACTTCTTCTTTGCTCCCTGCGCCGCCTGCACTGCGTTCGTCCCCTCCAATGTAGAAGTGGGAGATCTCTTGGGATTCCGTGCTTCCCAATGCACACGACGCACCCACACCCACACGCTGACCATCAACGTAGATCGAGCCCTGTTTGCCGTTCTGTAGCACAATAGCCACTTGGTGTGTTGTCTCTGGCTTCCAATTGCTGCTGAGCTCCGTCGTCTTTTCGTCACCGCACCGCAACTGCCACTTATTTTTGTTGCTGTACGACAGTCCCAGGAATACTTTATTCTTACCAGCACCATTCATCTTCTTCACGCCCATCAAAGGAATGGGAGTATCTTCCTTCGGCACCTTGTCGATGGACACCGTCGCCACAAGAGTGAAGTTGTAGTTCGCAAAGTGGTACAGCTGATTCTCCCCCTGACTGCCAACGGGCCACTCCGCCCACGCTCCATGGAACGTCACACCATCGGAAGTCTTTGTTGCCTCTGCTGCACCGTTCTTCACTGTGGCGTTCACCCCGAGGTACTCGTCCTTCCATGTGTTCTCAGAGAAGTTGCCGGACAAAAAGCCAACCAGCCCATCCGTGATCTTATCAGCGCCGCAGGCATTGTCAGATGAGAAACCCTTCTGAGCAAGTAAAGTGGTGCACAGCTGAGAGACACGTTCGTCCACTTCCTTCCAGGTCGCCACCACCTCCTTCACCCGCTTCAGCTGCGCAGTCAGACGCACAGAAACCATACCGGGTGATGGATTCTCCCCATCGGCCTTCTTCTTCTCGTACAGTGCAATCAACTCTTCCTTCCCATTCGTTTTACTTTTACCACTTTTACCGCTTTTGTACAACAGGGAGCTGGCGGCAACATCTTCGTCCTTCCCGGACACCGGCCCAATATAAACAATGTGCGTATTGTCCGTCAGCCAAAGATGGAGTCTGCCCTTTTCCACATTTTCCTTTCCATTTTCTCCTTTTTTGGAATACACCGGCAGAGTGACAAGCATCACGTCCCTGTCCTCAATCGTCGCTGTGATAAACCCGTTCCCAACGCCCTTCTTATTTCCATTTTTGTTGCCCCACACGCGCGAGAGTGTCCCGAGCGCCTCCGTCCACGACTCCGTTAGATTAAACTCGTACACCCTGCGGCGGCCATCATCACACGCAGTCATCATCATGAGTTTGTCCTTCCACTCCACGACGGAGGGATCACTGCAGCCGTCGGCAGACATCTCCCTCGATATCACCCAACCCGCAGTGTCCGAGGAGTACATAATCAGTGAAACGGCTTTCCCATCCTCTTTTTTTGTGCCTTCCAATGGAAACAAGAGAGTATCACCTTTTATCTTAATACCCGATCCACCACCGCCAATCAGTCGTGTCCAGGATTGTTCCTGTCTGCCGTTAGAAATCCATGGGAGATCGTAAGTATCTTTCCAAAGGATCCTTTTGTTGGTACTGCCTTCCTCATTGTTAATGTTACCTTTTACCAGCAAGAGTCCACATTGAAACACAGAATCTGCCTTATCCTCATATGTCCAGCTGTAGTTTCCAGCAAGCATGTAAATATCACTTCCCTGCATGACTGTTGTTGGTCGGCTCACATGCACCTTCTTCACTCTTTGAGTGCCAGCCAGAACTGCTGTTTGGGAGGGGCATTGTTCTCCTCCGGAAGAACGGTTCACCAGTACTTGTGTCTTCAATTTACTCATATCCAACTCATTTGATGGTTCATCAGTCAGAGCCAAAAGCTCCGAGGCAATCCCAGTAAAAACGCATTCTCCAGTGCCCGTGCACTGCGCCTCAGCAACGGCAAACACATCACCATTCATCTCAACAAGACTGGGAACACGGAGCGAACTCACTGTTTCTCCCTTCTTATCTCTCCAATCAAACAATTTCCCCTTTGAAGATCCTGAAGCTGACGACGTGTCCTGACTGGATGCAGCTCCACTGCAGCAGCACATCATCACAACGGCGAGGAGCAGCACCGTGGAATTAAACACACGCCGGGACATGTTGGGCCTCTGCTGCTCACTCTCTCTTCATTCCCTCCTCCTTCCGCTGGATCCGGTCACGCGGCGACGGTTGTGTGTGCGGAGTGCCATGACAGCTGCATAAACACGTGAGAGCATATAAATATGTGTGTGTGGGCGGTGTGTGTGCTGTTGGTCCTTTCAGAGCCTTACAATTTCACAGTAGCAATTAGCGCTTGATTTCCTTCTTCGTGTGTGATTGAGAGGGTGGAGAGAAAAGATGCCAATAAAAGAGGTAAAACAGTAAACACAGCCACCCATCCACAGTGAGTGGCACCATCATCCCCGCCGCATTCACTCCCAACAACAACAACTCACGCACACAAACACAAAGAACAGCAGAAGCAGTAGAAATGCACCGGGAACACACAGCGGCTGTTGCCACTACAAGCAGGAGTCACGGAGGATGCATTATTCATCACGCGTGAGCACACACCAAGCAACACCGACAAAACAACGGGACGCAAAAGGGTGCAGCCGCCCTTCGCACCACCAACGCGCCGCCACCAGTCGTTTTACTGCTTGTCCCTTCCAGCGCGCCCTCCAACGCACATCACCCCGCACAGCCAAAGAATATCGGCAAATCCACAGCGGGATAAACACGTCAGCACGCGCAGCTCCATGGCGAGAAACAATCCGCACTCGCCCACGGCACCCTCAACACCACCCACCGGCTGCACGCCGCAAACATCACACCCTCCACACGTCGACAAAAGAATTCTCGGGCTGACAACCTTCCTCCTAGCAGGGCCGCCGCAGCAAGAACCTTTTATGTGCATTCTCAGCGTTCAGACCTCTACGCAGCGTGAGCGACATGGCATGTGTGTGTGTGCATGTGCTTGTGCGTTTGGCAGCGCCCATAATTGCAGAGCAGCTGTGCGGCACAAGAGAGTCAGAAGAAAGCAACGGCAGAGAGAGGCAGATAGCACACACGCAAATTACTCATATCATCACACACAAACACACACACGCAGCCAGCGGAATGGGTGCTCTCAACCACAAAACAATGAAAAACAAAACAAAAAGCCGAAGCGTGGGACGACCAGCGCACACACTCTCATTGCTCCCGTAAAGCAAAACACACACACAGGGAGAGAGAGAGAGAGGTCGCCCACTCAATGCAATAAAAACAAAACAGAAACAGTTGCGGTGCTCCGCCCATGCAGCCAGGCAGGACGGCAGCGGTGCGTGTCGTGCAAAAGAGAGCACCAACGGGCCTGCATGGGTGTGCATGCAATATATACAATGGGCACATTATGTGTGTGTTTCGTGGGGTGAGGTGAGGGCGAGAGTCCATGCAAGGGAACACACACACAGTGAGAGAGTGAGTGAAGGACGAGTGTGTGTGTGGGTGGTGCACGGCTCTCTCTCCCTCACTCTCACGCGGCCACCACCGCAGCAGCAGCCGCACACGCAACAACAACAAAGAGAAGCAAAAGAGGGGAGGTGGTGTGGGAGACCGCGGTGCTGCCGTCACTGTCGCCAGTATTCACTGTTGTATTTTTCATGGCTGTGGCTTCGACTGGTGTTTCTTTCGGATTGGCTTCTTTATTTTCATCCGGTTTTCCCTCTGCTGCCCCTGAAACATCAGCTACTGGATCACCGTCTCCAGTTGTTGGTGTGCTGTTGGGATTTGTTTTATTCGATGCTCCCTCCGCACCAGAAGATAAACTTGGCTGCTCTTGACCTTCTGCTGACGTCCCCACTGTGGTGCCGGTATAATCTTCCTCCTTCTCTTTATCTTTCTCATCTTTGTGATCTTCACCCCCATCTTCTTTCTCTTCATCTTCTTCATTTTCATCTTCATTTTCATCTTCATTTTCCTCCTCTTCCGACCTCGTTCCTTCTTCTTTTGTTTTCTCATTGTTGTTTTCCGTCTTTGGTGTTAAAATTGCTGATGCTTGTTGTTTTCCCGGTTTTGGTGCCGGTGAGGAGTTCGTTGCCGCTCCCGCTCCCGTTCCCATCTCGATTTGCACCGGTGATGATGTTTCTTGTGACGCTGCCGGTTTACCGCTTTGGCCACCTCCTCCAGCGCCACCAATGGTCTCTTTTTCATTTTTAGGGGTATTGCGGTCTTCGGACTGAGTACCCGGAAGATCTGGAGTTGGTTCAGAACATCCACCACCGCCGGCACCGCACCACAGCACGCAGAGGGCACACACCAGCAGCACACGGCCAGCCATCATCATCGCCATCACTCCTGTCACTTGCGTGCAGCCTTCAGCACAAACTAACAACACGTCAACGCAAAGCAAGAATAAATACAAGGAGAGACAAAAAAAAACAGTAAAAAACACCGGCAGGCCGCACACGCACCTCCGTCGCAGCAACTGTCGCACACACGCACAAGAAACAGCACATCAGTGAAGGCACCAACAGGACGCAGAGCAAACGGCACGGCATCATCACAAACAGCGTAGCCAATTAACGATTTGGGGCGGACCTGCAACAACATGGGAAATCAAAAAGCGACACGGCCGCTACACCACGCACAGCCACCGCACAGTTGCAAATGGCAGCAGCAGAAGCAGAGAACAAACCACAAAAGACAGATAGAATCAGCATGATTGCAAAACTCACATAATATCCTGCAGGTCAAAAGTTTAAGAACCAAGCAAAAATTTTAAAAAAAGATGACAAACCCAAGACTCCAGTGAACATGCACCTATCCTCAAATGTGCGTCCACGTACGGCTCCGCTGCGAATGCATACGAGTGTGGGATGCCTTCAACGAAACGGAAGTGAAGAACAACGCGGAGCACACATGAGGGTAGGGGAAGAAAACAAAGCAAAACACAATCATCATAATTACTCTTACTTTATACATCGGACCACAGTAGAAGCGCACAAATCCCCGTGATTGAGTGCTGGCACGCACAGCCCGCACACACACTCGTCCTTCACTCACTCTCTCTGTGTGTGTCCCCTTGCATGGACTCTCGCCCTCACCCCACCCACGAAGCACACACATAATGTGCCCATTGTATATATTGCATGCACACCCATGCAGGCCCGTTGGTGCTCTCTTTTGCACGACACGCACCGCTGCCGTCCTGCCTGGCTGCATGGGCGGAGCACCGTAACTGTTTCTGTTTTGTTTTTATTGCATTGAGTGGGCGACCTCTCTCTCTCTCTCCCTGTGTGTGTGTTTTGCTTTACGGGAGTAATGAGAGTGTGTGCGCTGGTCGTCCCACGCTTTGGCTTTTTGTTTTGTTTTTCGTTCTTTTGTGGTTGAGTGCACCCGTTCCACGGGCTGCGTGTGTGTGATGATATGAGTAATTTGCGTCTGTGCTATCTGCCTCTCTCTGCCGTTGCTTTCTTCTGACTCTCTTGTGGCGCACAGCTGCTCTGCAATTATAGACGCTGACAAACAGACTAGCACACGCCATGCTGCACACGCTGTAGAGCGGCGTGAGCGCTGAGGACGCACGTACAAGATTTTTCTGTGGCCCTTGTGAGGAGGGATGACAGAGAACGCGATTTGTTTTGTTTCCATGCTAAGGGCATGATTATCTTGTCGTGCAGCAGTTGACTAACGTGGTGTGGCATTGTGGGTGCCTGGGATAAGTGCGTATGGATTCTTGCCCAGCAGCTGCACGTGCCGACGTGTTCCTCCCGCAGTTCATGCACCGACGAAGGATTCTCCGGCTGTGCGGGGCGATGTGCGGTGGATGTTGCGGGGAGAGAAAACAGTAAAACGACTGGCGGCAGCGTGTGTGGGCTTTGAAGATTTGCTGACGCGTGAAGAACAACAACATACCCGCCGTGGCTTTCACTGCTGGTGGCAGTCGCTGTGTGTTCCCGGTGCACTGTTCTTCCGTATATTTCCGTGTGTCTGTGTGCATTTCAGTTGTTGTTGTTGGAAGTGACTGCGGTGGGGATGATGGTGCCACTCACTGTGGATGGGTGGCCGTGCTCACTGTTTCACTTTTTATTAGCTTGTTTTTCTTCATTTTTTTTCACGCTACTAAAGAAAGCAAACAAGCGCGAATCGCTACTGTGAAATTGTAAGGCACTGAAAGGACCAACAGCACACACACCGCCCACACACACATATTTATATGCTCTCACGTGTTGCTGCAGTGAAGGCACCCCGCACACACAACCTTTGCCGCGTGACCGGATCCAGCGGAAGGAGGAGGGAAGGAAGAGAGAGTGAGCCGCAGAGGCCCAACATGTCCCGGCGTGTGTTTACTTCCGCGGTGCTGCTCCTCCTCATCATGATGATGTGCTGCAACGCTGGTGGGGCTCAGCAAACTATTAAGGCGGCGCCAGATCCGAGATCTTTACCGAAGACATATTTTGTTTGGAGAGACAAGAAAAGTGAAGAAAAAGTGATTTCCCTCCGTGTTCCCAGTCTTGTTGAGATGGATGGTGATGTGTTTGCCGTTGCCGAGGCGCCGTGCAAGGATGGCAGTGAAAAAGTATTTACTGGGATTGCCTCGGAGCTTTTGGCTCTGAGTGATGAAGAATCAAAAGAATTGGATACAAATAAATTGAAGACACAACTGCTGGAGGAATGTCTATCCGATGAGAAAAGCGCCTGCCATATAGCGGGTCAGGATGATTCCAAAACCCAGACCAGAGTACTTGTGAGCCGACCAACAACAGTTGTGAAGGGAAGTGATATTTACATGCTTGTTGGGAATTACAGATGGACACTTGCCGCTGGTGTTCAGGGAGCTGATGCAGGCGACTGGGGACTCGTGCTGGTGAAAGGGAACGTCAGTAAAGAAGTAAGTCAAAGAAGAATCTTTTGGAATGACACTTACGCTATCCCGTGGAATTACAACAAACAACACGAATCCTTGGCGCGGCTGATTGGAAGCGGTGGATCGGGTGTTCAGATGGGGGACGGTACGCTTGTGTTCCCAGTGGAAGGCACAAAGAAGAAGGAGAATGAGGGCGCTGAAGAGGATGAAAAGACCGTTTCGCTGATCATATACACCTCCGATAACGCTGCGAGTTGGAAGCTGTCGAAGGGGATGTCTGACGGTGGCTGCAGTGATCCCTCCGTCGTGGAGTGGGAGGACAAACAACTCATGATGATGACTGCGTGTGATGATGGCCGCCGCAGGGTTTACGAGTCCGGTGACAAGGGGGATTCGTGGACGGAGGCCCTCGGGACACTCTCGCGCGTGTGGGGCAACAAAAGGGGCGGAAAAGGGCAAGCCGTTGGGAGCGGGTTCATCACAGCGACGGTTGGAGAAGATAAGAGAAAAGTGATGCTCCTTACTCTGCCGGTATATTCCAAGGAAAATGTGGAAAAGGGTGAACTCCATCTTTGGCTGACGGACAATACGCACATTGTTGATATTGGGCCAGTATCCTGTGATGATGACGCTGCCGCCAGCTCCCTGTTGTACAAAAGTGCTGGAATTGGAGATACTAATAAAGGGGAGTTGATTGCGCTGTACGAGAAGAAGAAGGACGATGGGAAACCATCACACAGTCTTTGTTCTGTGGTCCTGACTGAGCAGCTGCAGCGTGTGAAGGATGTGCTAGCGACGTGGAAGGAAGCGGACGACCGTGTCTCCAAGCTGTGCCCTTCTAAAAGTGCTAAGAAGGATGCCTCACCTGACAATGCCTGCAGCCCTGTTAAGATCACGGATGGGCTGGTTGGATTTTTGTCCGGCAACTTGTCTGGTAGCACATGGAGGGACGAATACCTCGGGGTGAACGCCACAGTAAATAATAAAGATGGGGCAACAAAGGCAGATAACGGCGTAACATTTAAAGGACGTGGTGCGTGGGCGGAGTGGCCCGTTGGCGAGCAGGGGGAGAATAAGCTGTACCACTTTGCGAACTACAACTTCACTCTTGTGGCGACGGTGTCCATCGACAAGGTGCCGACGAGTGGCAGCGTCCCTTTGATGGGTGCAAAGATGAATGACGATAAGAATACAGAGAATCCCGTACTCCTTGGACTGTCGTACGACAAAGAAAAGAAGTGTATATTAGTGTGCAGGGGCGGAACGAACTCTAAGGATCAAAGCGTCACTTTGGAGGAGACAAAACACCACATCGTAATTTTGCTACGAAATGGCACCCAAGGCTCCGCGTACGTCGATGGTCAGCCTGTATTGGGAGATGCACAATGTGATTTGAAAAATACGAAAGATAAAAGGATCTCCCACTTCTACATTGGAGGGGATGGAGGTGCGAAAGGCGTCTCAGAGGTCCAAGACGTGTCTGTGACTGTGACGAACGTCCTGCTGTACAACCGCCCGTTGAATGACGATGAGATTACTGCGCTTAACGCAAAACTTTCTATTCCAAAAGCAAAAGATACAAAAACAATGGCTGGGGATACTCCACCAGAGGCAAGTAAACCAGCTACGCTGGAAACCGGAACTCCGTCTAGTCTTGGCGGGCAACAGCAGACTGAACAGGAACTGCTGAGGACAAGTGAAAATGCGGGGAGTGGCGGTTTATCCACGTCAGCGGTGTCCAGTGCCACGACTTCCCCAGCAGCCAAAGAGTCCGATAACCAGTCAGCGTCGGGAACACCTCCCGAAGGACATTCAAATGTGGATGTTGATTCTTCGTCCGAGGGAGGCCAAACGGTGGACACCGAAACTGAAGACACGGTGCAGGGAGATGGAACACACCAACCCTCAGTGGGCACTCCCGCCACAGCAGATACAAATGCCCCTACCGCTGAAATTATGACGCACGACGGAGCCGCAGTGACACCTGAGGTTGGTGCGCACTCTGGTGAGAATGAGGAGACGGTGGGAGGGACGGATGGGCAGAAACGGGAGGACATCCATGCACAGGACGGCGAAGTAAAGGCTGCGGCACTCAGCAGCAGCCTTGGAAATGTGTCACAGGGGAATAACAGCGATGCCGGCACTGTGTGTGGGAGCGGACTGCTGCCATCGCTGCTGCTTCTGTTGGGACTGTGGGTGTTTGCGGCTCTGTGAGGAGTGACTGGCTGCCGCGTGGGACAATTGCGACCTCCCGAGCACAAAAACACACGTGATAATTTATTTCCCTTCTCAAATAGCATTTATTTTATTCCCTGTTTGCTTTGCGTTTTGTTTTTGTTTTTACTTTTTTATTTCTAATCTCTCATCCCCCATTCCTCTTTTTTTTTTTTTTTTTTTGCTTTTGGGGCAATCACTATGAACGTTCTTTTCTTTTCTACTTTTCCCTCTTTCAATTGTTTCTTCTGCACTCTTCCTGTGAGGGGTGCCGTGTGTTTCCCGCCCAACTGCTCCACTCGCACACCCACCGACACGCTCATGACGACGGCCCTGTGCGCCTCGCCTGCTGCACGCATGAGGAGGGGCCGCGACGAACGGCGCGCTGAGGGAGCCGTGACGTGTGGGCGTGCGACGAGGGCCTGTGGGGCGGAGCACACATTTCTTTCCCTCTTGTTTTCTTTTGCGGCCAGGGCGGGCAGACACCCGCAGCGCCACACACACACAGCCACACCCTGCCGCCGTGTTTTTATTTAAGGATTTGTTTTGCTTTGCGTGTTTATTTCATGCGGTGGCGCACCCTTCGGTGTCGGCCTCGTGAGCATTTCTCTCCCCTCCGATGATTTCTTTTTTTTGCTGCGCTCACTCTCCCGATGGAGTGACGCGACTCCCGTCATGTCTGCGTGCTTCTCCCAGTCCCCACACACACGAGTGACTGAGCTCTGCGGGCCGCACTCACGCGCCGATGAGAGGGCTGAGGGGAGCAGCAACACGCAGATGACCCCATGAAATATAAACGATGTGCGGACACATGGAGGGTCAGACGGTTGAAGCACACGTAACCATCTTTTTAATTTTATTTTGAGGGCAAAATACATACAGACAGTTTGGTGTGGCCACACGGCTGCCAATCGACCCTTTTCTTATTTTGTGTGGAGCAGTAATGGACGATTTCTTTTTCATTTATAATTATTTTGTGTGATGGGGTTTATATAAGACGAAGGGGACGTTTTTTTGTTTTCAATAAATATTGTGTGAATTGCCACTGCTTGGGCTGCAGTGCAATCATGAGCTTGAGCGGTCTTCTTGTTGTTGTTTCCGTTATGCGTCTTTGCTGTACATTTTTGTGCGTCTCTCCACATACTCTGCTCCCTCTTTTCCACTTCTTTGCTTTGTGTTGCTGCAGGCACACACAACCACACACACACAAAAGATGCACATTGCAGTGGATTTGAATGCTCCTTTTGCAGTGCATGCTGGCAGTTGCGTGTGGTGGCTGTTGTCTTCCTCCGTGGCCATGAGGAGGAGGGAGAGAGGGAGCGCGCACCCCGAGTCTCCTTTCCTGTGGGTGTGATGCACCGCGTGTGACTGCGCTGAGTTGGGCTCCGTGTCCCATTGAGGGCGGGATGGCAGGAAAACTTGTGCCGCGTTATGGATGGATGAGGGTTCGCTTGCTCCGTGTGCGTTGTGTGGTGGCTGCGGGTTTTTGCCATTTCCCAGGGACTGTAGAGATGAGCTGGGGGAGATGGTGGTGCATGTCTTCTCCTCCTGCATGGTGGGTGGCTGCTGGCGTTGTGTGCCTTCCTTGCGTGGATGCCGTCTCGTGGTGTGTGAACCGTGCGGCTGGGCCTGCTGCCCTCTCCTCATGTTGTCTGCGCTCTCTCGCTGTATCCGCTGTGCTCCGTCCCTCTCCCTTTCTTTCCATTCTTTTCGTCTCACCGATCGGCTGACTGACTCCAGCGACTCCACTACGGGCGATGATGACTGCGATGGTGACGGTGCGGCGCCCTGTTGTTCCTTGCGTTCTTGTGCTGCTGCTGCACGTCCGTGTGCATGACGACGTGAGGAGACGATAATAATGATAACAGCAGTCATCCCAGCCCTGAGCTGGGGAAACCAGATCCTACAGAAAAATACGCCTGGCGCATTAAAGCCATATGGTGGGGAGACCGGTGGGCCACAGACAGAGAGTGGGAGAGACAGCGAGGAGGGTTTGTGAAATCAAGGACCTTCTTTGCCAAAGGAAGCAGGCACAGCCATCACTGGACAGGCACGAGTTCCGCCAGAGACACTGAGTTCGGCTAGCGATAATCCATAGCCACCAGGTTTGGCAACTCAGTCTCCACACACACACAGGGTGCGACCGGTATGTCAGATGCACAAAATAAAAGGCGCAGTAAAATACACAAGGTGATGAGAATCATAAGGCACAGATATCAGAAGAGAAAATGAAAATGCCAAATACGACCACCACTACAACAAAGGCACCAAGTACTACGACTACAGAGGCGTCAACCACGAAGACCACCCGCGCACCGTCACGTCTTCGCGAAATCGACGGCAGCCTCAGCAGCTCCGCGTGGGTGTTTGCCCCGCTGCTGCTTGCCGTATCCGCGCTGGCGTACACCACTCTGGGCCAAAGATGTGTGTGCGGGCTGTGCGTGCCAGCACTCAACCACGGGGACATGTGTACGTCTACTGTGGTGCGATGTATAAAGTAATAGTAATTATGATGGTAGTTTTTGCTTTGTTTGCCTCCAGTGCCTTGCTTTTTGCTCCGCGTTGTTCTCGCATTCGCCTCGTTGAACGCATCACAGACACGCTCATATGTATGCGTACTGGTGCCTTGGGTGTTTTTGTTCTTGCTGTTCTATCTTTTTTTAAACTTGTGGTATGCAGGGCGGTGTTTGAGTTCTGCAATCGTACGGGTTCCATCTGTTTCAATGCGTGTGCTGCTGCTGTTGTTGCTGCCACTTGTTACTGTACGGTGGCTTTGCTTGGTTTTTTAACATTTTTCCCCTTTTGCTTTTGCTCTGCGTTGACGGGGATTTGGTTTGTGCTGGAGGCTACACGCAAGTGACAGGAGTGATGGCGATGATGACTGGCCGTGTGCTGCTGGTGTGTGCCCTCTGCGTGCTGTGGTGCTGTTGTGGTGGTTTTGCCGACGAGGCGGGTGTTTCTGCCGGTGGAGGGAACGGTTTGGGGTACACGAGTAACGGCGTAAATGACGGATCTTCGAAGGCGGACTGCGGGTTGTTTTTTACGTCGATGGGATTATTAAAGGCGGTTGAAGCTGGCGAAGACAATTTGCCTTTGACTGATAAGGTGTCATCGGAGATTAAGTAGGTATCAGATCTTGTTGTTTCACAAAAAGGTGTTGACGGCGGCCCATTGGCTGGTGCAAAAGAGGGAAATGGTGCCGCAGGTGCAGTAACCTCACCGCCTGGACCTGGAGTATCAGAGGCAAATGAAGGGGAACGGCATTTAGAGGTACTTGGACCAAAAGGAGATGATGAAATTACAAGAGTTTCTGCTAGCGGTGAGGCATCTAATTCGCAAAACCAAACCGCTCATCAACCGGTCCTTTTATCCGACAGCAGTGACACTCGTCCTGGAGAAGTGCTCCCTTTGAGTAATTCCGACAGTGCTTTAATTTACAAGGACCCGCTGAAGAAAGGAGATGTCGATTCTCGCGATGCCACTGTTGGTGACACACAAAAGGTGGAAGAATTGAAAGAAGAAAATAAAGAAGAGGAAGAATTAAAGGAATTTAAGGACAGGGCGGAATCCGAGACACGCAAAGAGGGAAAAAAAGAGGAGGGAACGCCAACAAAAATATCAACAGCACAACCAACAGCATTGGAAAGAACACAAACACCGGTAGTGAAATTGAATGGAGGAAAATCGCCAGATGCAGTTCCGGAAGGAGACGCAAGCCAAACAGAATCAGAAGATGCACAGGCCTTGACGCATCAGCAACATGAAAGCTCATCGTCACAAACAGAAACGAAGTCCGAAGCACCGGAACCTCCTGCGACGGATGGTGTGTCACCACAACAAGTTCAAGACACAGTCACGAAGGACTCGATGGAGAATGCAACTGCCACCAATCAAGCGGAAACAACAGTATCACCCAACTATACAAGTGGCAGTGGTGAAGTCCGGAGTACGGCGGATGGGAATGACCCTCAACGGCCCAACTCCAACGAACCACACGACGTACTTGAAGGTGTTGATACCAACGATGCTCCTACAGCCAGTGAGGCAGCACCTCAAACAGAAGAAACAGCCGCAGCCGCCACAATAAATGGTACGGCAACACCTGGCAACAGTGACAGCAGCACCGCGGTCTCCCACACCACCTCCCCTCTTTTGCTTCTTGTTGTTGTTGCGTGTGCGGCTGCGGCTGCGGTGGTGGCCGCGTGAGAGTGAGGGAGAGAGAGCCATGCACCGCCCGCACACACACTCGTTCTTCTCTCACTGTGTGTGTGTGTCCCCTTGCATGGACTCTCGCCCTCACCTCATCCCACGAAGCACACACACAATGTGCCCATTGTATATATGCATGCACACCCATGCAGGCCCGTTGGTGCTCTCTTTTGCACGACACGCACCGCCGCTGCCGTCCTGCCTGGCTGCATGGGCGGAGCACCGTAACTGTTTCTGTTTTGTTTTTATTGCATTGAGTGGGCGACCTCTCTCTCTCTCCCTGTGTGTGTGTTTTGCTTTACGGGAGCAATGAGAGTGTGTGCGCTGGTCGTCCCACGCTTCGGCTTTTTGTTTTGTTTTTCATTGTTTTGTGGTTGAGAGCACCCATTCCGCTGGCTGCGTGTGTGTGTTTGTGTGTGATGATATGAGTAATTTGCGTGTGTGCCATCTGCCTCTCTCTGCCGTTGCTTTCTTCTGACTCTCTTGTGGCGCACAGCTGCTCTGCAAGTATAGGCGCTGCCAAACGCACAAGCACATGCACACACACACATGCCATGTCGCTCACGCTGCGTAGAGGTCTGAACGCTGAGAATGCACATAAAAGGTTCTTGCTGCGGCGGCCCTGCTAGGAGGGAGGTTGTCAGCCCGAGAATTCTTTTGTCGACGTGTGGAGGGTGTGATGTTTGGGGCGTGCAGCCGGTGGGTGGTGTTGAGGGTGCCGTGGGCGAGTGCGGATTGTTTCTCGCCATGGAGCTGCGCGTGCCGACGTGCTTATCCCGCTGTGGATTTGCCGATATTCTTTGGCTGTGCGGGGTGATGTGCGTTGGAGGGCGCGCTGGAAGGGACAAGCAGTAAAACGACTGGTGGCAGCGCGTTGGTGGTGCGAAGGGCGGCTGCACCCTTTTGCGTCCCGTTGTTTTGTCGGTGTTGCTTGGTGTGTGCTCACGCGTGATGAATAATGCATCCTCCGTGACTCCTGCTTGTAGTGGCAACAGCCGCTGTGTGTTCCCGGTGCATTTCTACTGCTTCTGCTGTACTTTGTGTTTGTGTGCGTGAGTTGTTTTTGTTGGGAGTGACTGCGGCGGGGATGATGGTGCCACTCACTGTGGATGGGTGGCGGTGTTTACTGTTTTACCTCTTTTATTGGCATCTTTTCTCTCCACCCTCTCAATCACACACGAAGAAGGAAATCAAGCGCTAATTGCTACTGTGAAATTGTAAGGCTCTAGAAGGACCAACAGCACACACACACCGCCCACACACACATATTTATATGCTCTCACGTGTTGCTGCAGTGAAGGCACCCCGCACACACAACCGTCGCTGCGTGACCGGATCCAGCGGAAGGAGGAGGGAAGGAAGAGAGAGTGAGCCGCAGAGGCCCAACATGTCCCGGCATCCCTTCTATTCTGCGGTGCTGCTTTTCCTCGCCGTTGTGATGATGTGCTGCTGCAGTGGAGCTGCATCCAGTCAGGACACGTCGTCAGCTTCAGGATCATCAAAGGGGAAATTGTTTGATTGGAGAGATAAGAAGGGAGAAACAGTGAGTTCGCTCCGTGTTCCCAGTCTTGTTGAGATGAATGGTGATGTGTTTGCCGTTGCTGAGGCGCAGTGCACGGGCACTGGAGAATGCGTTTTTACTGGGATTGCCTCGGAGCTTTTGGCTCTGACTGATGAACCATCAAATGAGTTGGATATGAGTAAATTGAAGACACAAGTACTGGTGAACCGTTCTTCCGGAGGAGAACAATGCCCCTCCCAAACAGCAGTTCTGGCTGGCACTCAAAGAGTGAAGAAGGTGCATGTGAGCCGACCAACAACAGTCGTGCAAGGAAGTGATATTTACATGCTTGCTGGAAACTACAGCTGGACATATGAGGATAAGGCAGATTCCGTGTTTCAATGTGGACTCTTGCTGGTAAAAGGTAACATTAACAATGAGGAAGGCAGTACCAACAAAAGGATCCTTTGGAAAGATACTTACGATCTCCCATGGATTTCTAACGGCAGACAGGAACAATCCTGGACACGACTGATTGGCGGTGGTGGATCGGGTATTAAGATAAAAGGTGATACTCTCTTGTTTCCATTGGAAGGCACAAAAAAAGAGGATGGGAAAGCCGTTTCACTGATTATGTACTCCTCGGACACTGCGGGTTGGGTGGTATCGAGGGAGATGTCTGCCGACGGCTGCAGTGATCCCTCCGTCGTGGAGTGGAAGGACAAACTCATGATGATGACTGCGTGTGATGATGGCCGCCGCAGGGTGTACGAGTTTAATCTAACGGAGTCGTGGACGGAGGCGCTCGGGACACTCTCGCGCGTGTGGGGCAACAAACACAAGGGAAATAAGAAGGGCGTTGGGAACGGGTTTATCACAGCGACGATTGAGAACAGGGACGTGATGCTCGTCACTCTGCCGGTATATTCCGAGAAGGCTGATAAAAAAGAAAACGGAAAGAATGAACTCCATCTTTGGCTGACGGACAATACGCACATTGTTTATATTGGGCCGGTGTCCGGGAAGGACGAAGATGTTGCCGCCAGCTCCCTGTTGTACAAAAGCGGTAAAAGTGGTAAAAGTAAAACGAATGGGAAGGAAGAGTTGATTGCACTGTACGAGAAGAAGAAGGCCGATGGGGAGAATCCATCACCCGGTATGGTTTCTGTGCGTCTGACTGCGCAGCTGAAGCGGGTGAAGGAGGTGGTGGCGACCTGGAAGGAAGTGGACGAACGTGTCTCTCAGCTGTGCACCACTTTACTTGCTCAGAAGGGTTTCTCATCTGACAATGCCTGCACTACTGATAAGATCACAGCTGGGCTGGTTGGCTTTTTGTCCGGCAACTTCTCTGAGAACACATGGAAGGACGAGTACCTCGGGGTGAACGCCACAGTAAAGAACGGTGCAGCAGAGGCAACAAAGACTTCCGATGGTGTGACGTTCCATGGAGCGTGGGCGGAGTGGCCCGTTGGCAGTCAGGGGGAGAATCAGCTGTACCACTTTGCGAACTACAACTTCACTCTTGTGGCGACGGTGTCCATCGACAGGGTGCCGAAGGAAGATACTCCCATCCCTTTGATGGGCGTGAAGAAGATGAATGGTGCTGGTAAGAATAAAGTATTCCTGGGACTGTCGTACAGCAACAAAAATAAGTGGCAATTGCGGTGCGGTGACGAAAAGACGACGGAGCTCAGCAGCAGTTGGAAGCCAGAGACAACACACCAAGTGGCTATTGTGCTACAGAACGGCGCCCAGGGCACCGCGTACGTTGATGGTCAGCGTGTGGGTGTGGGTGCGTCGTGTGCATTGGAGAATAAGGATTCAAAAGAGATCTCCCACTTCTACATTGGAGGGGACGAACGCAGTGCAGGCGGCGCAGGGAGCAAAGAAGAAGTGTCAGTGACTGTGACGAACGTCCTGCTGTACAACCGCCCGTTGAGTACTGCGGAGATGACTGCGCTTAAAATGAAAAGCGTTAATATTCCAAAGCTGTATCATGCAAAAACAGAGCCGAGGGGTACTCCGTCTACTCCTGCCGGGCAACAGCCGTCGGAAAGGGGGCATTTGGTGGGAAGCAGTAAAGATGCGAGTGGTGGTGTGGAGGGGGCCGATTCACAGATCAGGGAAGTAAATGCCACGGCGCTCAGCAGCAACCTCGGAAATGTGTCGCAAGAAAATAACAGCGATGCCGGCACCATGCGTGGGAGCGGACTGCTGCTATCGCTGCTTCTCCTTTTGGGACCGTGGGTGTTTGCGGCTCTGTGAGGAGTGACTGGCTGCCGCGTGGGACACCTGCGGCATCCCCTGCACACAATTACTTCCAAGAACTAAATTATCCTTAAGATAATTTTCTTTTTTTGCTTTTTGTTTGTAATTCATCATTTTTTTTTTTTTTTTTTGCGTGTTGCGCGTGTGTGTCCTTTTTTTAAATTTTTTTTTGGTTTTCTGTTTTTTTTTTTAGTCTCTCCCATTCCCCCTTTCTTTTTTTTGCTTTTGTGGGCAATCACTATAGACGCTTCTTTTCTACTTTTCCCTCTTTTAATTGTTTCTTGCTGCACTCTTCCTGTGAGGGGTGCCGTGTGTTTCCCGCCCAACTGCTCCACTCGCACACCCACCGACACGCTCATGACGACGGCCCTGTGCGCCTCGCCTGCTGCACGCATGAGGAGGGGCCGCGACGGACGGCGCGCTGAGGGAGCCGTGACGTGTGGGCGTGCGACGAGGGCCTGTGGGGTGGAGCACACATTTCTTTCCCTCTTGTTTTGTTTTTGTTGCGGCCAGGGCGGGCAGACACCCGCAGCGCCACACACACACAGCCACACCCTGCCGCCGTGTTTTTATTTAAGGATTTGTTTTGCTTTGCGTGTTTATTTCATGCGGTGGCGCACCCTTCGGTGTCGGCCTCGCGAGCATTTCTCTCCCCTCCGATGATTTTCCTTTTTCTTTTGCTGCGCTCGCTCTCCCGATGGAGTGACGCGACTCCCGTCATGTCTGCGTGCTTCTCTCAGTCCCCACACACACACGAGTGACTGAGCTCTGCGGGCCGCACTCACGCGCCGATGAAAGGGCTGAGGGGAGCAGCAACACGCAGATGACCCCATGAAATATAAACGATGTGCGGACACATGGAGGGTCGGACGGTTGAAAGACATTTAAATATCTTTTTAATTTATTTTCGGACAAAATATGCAGACGATTTCTGGAGCAACATTGTAGTTGGTTGCTTTTTTTGTGTGTGTTTTTTCTTTTTCTTTTTTTCTTTTTTATTATTTGGGTGTAGCCGTAATAAAGGACGACTTTTTTTTTCTTTTTTCATTTTTTTCATTTATTTCTTTCTTTTTTACTTCTTTCCCAAATTGTGGGGTGTGGAAAGGTGAAGATGAATTTTTTTAAATTTATTTTTATTAAATTTTTTTATGAATTGCCGCTGCTTTGTCTGCAGTGCAATATTGTGAGCCTGAGCAGTCTTTTTATTTCTGCCATGCACCTCTGCTGTACTGTTTTTGTTTGTGCGTCCCTTCACATGCTCTGCTCCTGTTTTTACTTCTTTGCTTTGTGTGTCTGCGGTGGGAATCACGGTGCCATTGGATGGATGTGTGTGGGACGTCTTTTGCATTGAGTTTGTGGCCGGCTGACGCGGCTGCACGATGCCCGCCATGCGTGGAGGTGTTGCCTGCTCTTGGGGTCATTCTTTTCTCCTTGTTGTTTTTGCACTGCCGGGTGCCTGCGTTGCTCGGTGTGTGCTGACGCGTGACGGAAGGTGCCACGATGGCCTCCTCTGGCGGTGACAGTCGCTGTGTTCTAGGCACACATCCACACACACACTTCCTTGTCTCTCTGTCGGTGCTGGAACCGTTGAAGGTCGATTACAGCCACACGGACACCCGCAGGGTTGCTGCGCCGTACTTCTTCCAGCACTGCGATGCCGCCGGCTACACGAATTTGTGGTGCCACAAGTAAAACGAGGACAACAAGCTGCAGTGCATGACGGCCAACCTGATCCGCGTGTGTTTCCAGTGCATGGAGCACGTGGGCCAGTACGCGTTGGGCGTTGTGCTCATGATTGTGGAGGAGGGGCGGCACGACATTGTGGCGCTGTGGGTGTTGCGCGGCCGGGGCATGCCGGCGATTGTGAGGAGCGTGGAGGACACGGAGCTGTTTGACTGGGAGAGGAGGTGGCGTACGTTGCGGCGCAGCGGGAGCGCATGACGGACTGCCTGTGCCGTGAGGACCCGACGATCCCGAGGCCTGTGCTGGAGGGTCTGAGGAAAGAGAACAACAGCAATGGTGACTGTGGGAGTGTGAGGAACGGTGCACGGGCGAGGAGCGCTCCTCTTTTTTCTTTTGATTGTTGTTGAACGGCGCCCACCCAATTGTTGTTGTTTTGGTGCGTGACTCTCATTGCTGGATGGGACGGTGCGTGGCTGTGTGAATTGTTTCTCCTTTTGCTTTCACTCTGCGTTGACGTGTTGTTAGTTTGTGCTGAAGGCTACACGCAAGTGACAGGAGTGATGGCGATGATGATGACTGGCCGTGTGCTGCTGGTGTGTGCCCTCTGCGTGCTGTGGTGCGGCGTTTCGGTGGCCAATGGTGATACTGGAAATGATCTTGAGCATTCCGGCCAAGGTGATGTTGGGATTTTTAGTCATTCTTCTTCCTCGGTTGTGGGTCATGGGGATAATGGAGTTGTAACTGATGGAAATTTTCAGGGCAGTGGAAGTCACTCTCCGGGCTTTGCTCCTAATGGTGGCAAAACTTCACTTACTGGTGTTGTTGAGGGTGTGGGTTTAAAAAGCTCTAAGGATGCCTTAACTCCTGCAGAAGAAGGCCGTGGAGGAATGCAGGGTCAGCAAGAATTAGTGCCCAAAGTTTCACATCAGCCCGAAGCGGGAACAACAGGGAAAAGCCATCATAATGCGCCTGAACAGTTGCCCAACGCAAAAACCGAATTAGGAAATGGTGGTGGTGCAACTGCGGAGGGTGATGAAGTAAAAACCACCGTGAAGGATGCACAATTGGGTAGATCTTCCACGAACGACAGCCATCCACCAGCAGCAGACCGAGGGTTGAAGGAGCAGGAAGGCACAGTGAGAAAGGCAACATCAACAGTGGCATTAACGCCAGCAGTGGGACGAGAAACACCACCTAAGGCGGACCCAAAAGAGGACTCACCGGAGGAGAAAGCCGCGTCCAGCGCAGGTGTCACGCAAGATTCACCAACTGTCAGTCAACAACAAACACATTCTTCATCGTCCTCCCAAAGTGGAATTGATCCGACTTATACTCCAGGGGAAGGACGCGATGCGGAGGAAATTTTCAACAATAACCAACCATCTGGTTGGGTAGTGGTGAAAGAAGGAGCACAACATGAAACTGTTGCTGGCAGTGAGAAGCCAACAATACCAGCAGCTAACACCCGCAACACAATTGGCACAACCATTTCTGGCGACAGCAACAGCAGCACCGCGACAATTACAGCTTTACGGTCTGATGCTGGCACGGAAGGCACTCCAACCACCAACCATCTGAACCGACCCTCCACTGAAGGCGCCACACCACCCGAAACGAATTCCGATGGTGAAACTGTATCAGCCAACAAATATGATACGGTCTCTCAGAGTACAGGATCCACAACAGCGCAAACCACAAACGCGAAAACAGGTGACACGGCGAAGCCTGGCGACAGTGACTGCGGCACCGCGGTCTCCCACACCACCTCCCCTCTTTTGCTTCTTCTTGTTGTTGCGTGTGCGGCTGCTGCTGCGGTGATGGCCGCGTGAGAGTGAGTGAGAGAGAGCCATGCACCGCCCGCACACACACTCGTTTTTCACTCACTCTCTGTGTGTGTCCCCTTGCATGGACTCTCGCCCTCACCTCACCCCACGAAGCACACACATAATGTGCCCATTGTATATATTGCATGCACACCCATGCAGGCCCGTTGGTGCTCTCTTTTGCACGACACGCACCGCTGCCGTCCTGCCTGGCTGCATGGGCGGAGCACCGTAACTGTTTTGTTTTGTTTTTATTGCATTGAGTGGGCGACCTCTCTCTCTCTCTCCCTGTGTGTGTGTTTTGCTTTACGGGAGCAATGAGAGTGTGTGCGCTGGTCGTCCCACGCTTCGGCTTTTTGTTTTGTTTTTCATTGTTTTGTGGTTGAGAGCACCCATTCCGCGGGCTGCGTGTGTGTGTGTGTGTGTGATGATATGAGTGATTTGCGTGTGTGCTATCCGCTGCTTTGTCGTTGTTTCTTTGGACTCTCTTGTGCCGCACAGCTGCTCTGCAAGTATGGGTGCTAACAAACATACAAGCACATGCACACAAGGCATAACGCAGACGCTGTGGAGTGGTGTGAAGTCTTAGAACGCACGCACGCTGCGGATGGTCACGGAGGGCACTGTGGGGGCTGGTGTGTTGGTGCTTGTGGCTGTATTTGGCAACGCTCATATCCACCGTGTTGGAACGGCCGGTGTGTTCGTGGGCCGCTGAAGAGAGCAACGGCGGAAATGGTGACTTCAAAGCAGTGCGTTCACAGTAGTCTCCCGGTCAGTGGCAGTGCGGGGAGAAACAGTCATGACAATTGCAATGCCGTCACGCTTGTTTTTGAGCATCCTGAGAAACGGTAAAAATATATTTGCACACACGACGCTTTGCACCCCCGCTTCAGGGCTGCGCATCACGATGAGGCTGCCGTGCGGTGATGCCATATGATATGAGCAGCTGGGAGAGAAGGAGAGAGCGCTGTGCGATGCTCCTGCACCTGGAACTGACGCTGTGCAAGTGGTGGCAGGTTGGTGGACGGTCACACAAACACTGCAACACCACGAGGGAAGCAGACGAAACACTCCGCGTGCAGGGAGCGTTGCGGCCGATAAGGAATGTGTGCGACGGTGATGGACGCTCAGTCGACGACGGGTTGACGGTTTCTCCCATTGATGGAGTCGGGGCGCATGCGGTGTGTATGGCCACCTCTGTGGTCTCCTGTTACTCCGCTGCGCGTGTCGCATCCTGACGCACCACTGGCAATAAATCGTTTTATTTCTTTCTCTTTCTCTTTCTCTTTTTCCTTTGCCTCCCGCCTCCCACAGCCACGCTGCACTGCTACTGCTGCTGCTCACACGAAACCAAGAAATTCATTTACCTCAAGCCATGCGCCAGCCTCGCCATGCCACGCCGCCACTCCCATTGCTGGTGTTACTGCTGATGTACTGCACCATTGGGTGTATTGCCGCTGCACCCGCTCTGCAGCACCGCCGGGGATATGACGAGATGATGGGGAGGAGCGGCCCACTGCGGACTGTGACAGTAGCACCGCGGGCTTCCACAACAACTCTAATCTTTGGCATCTTCGTGTCAATTGTGCAGCCGCGGCTGCGATGGTGGCCGGGCCTGCATGAAATGGTGTGTGCTGGAGGGGAGAGAAGGCTAGTGGAAAATAGATTGTTCTTCTGATGAATATTGGCTGCACTTCCCGTGGAAAACGAATTCACGCGGTGTGCAGAGATTATTCTTTTTATTATTTTTACTTTGCTTATTTTTATTATTGTTACTTTGCTTTTCTCTTGTTGCTTTGTGTGCTGCGCCTCCGTGAGGAGTGCAGACACGACGGACCGCTCTCGCCGTATTTGCATGCGGTGGAGCCTTGTGTGCCGCTCCTGGTTGCTTCTCTCTCTTCCATCTGTGGTGTGGTGTTGCGGCAGGGCTGTGTGTGCGGCGTACGGTGCATGCCTGGCTGCTGCCCTCTCCTCATGTGGTGTGCCCCTCTGTGTGTGTCTGCCGCACCTCTCGTCTCCCCTGGTGCT